>NC_059220.1:2634841-2654841 GCF_020615455.1 Coregonus clupeaformis
CCACAAAGAATTCTAAAACAAATCACATTTTGATAAACTCCCATATCTACTGGGAGAAATACCACAGTGTGCCATTACAGCAGCAATATTTGTGACCTGTTGCCACAAGAAAAGGGCAACCAGTGAAAAACACCATTGTAAATACAACCCATATTTATGTTAATTTATTTTCCCTTTTGCACTTTAACTATTTGCACTGTAACAACACTGTATATAGACATAATATGACAATTTAAATGTCTCTATTCCTTTGGAACTTTTGTGAGTGTAATGTTTACTGTTAATATTTATTAGCTATTTCACTTGCTTTGGCAATGTAAACGTATGTTTCCCATGCCAATAAAGCATCTTAAATTGAAATTGAATTGAAATTGAGAGAGAGAGAGAGAGAGAGAGAGAGAGAGAGAGAGAGAGAGAGAGAGAGAGAGAGAGAGAGAGAGAGAGAGAGAGAGAGAGAGAGAGAGAGAGAGAGAGAGAGAGAGAGAGAGAGAGAGAGAGAGAGAGAGAGAGGGAGAGAGAGAGAGAGAGGGAGAGGGAGAGGGAGAGAGAGAGAAGAGAGAGAGACAGAACAGCAGATAGAGACAGAGAGAGAGAGAGAGCAGTAGATAGAGACAGAGCAGTAGATAGAGACAGAGCAGCAGATAGAGACAGAGCAGCAGATAGAGACAGAGCAGTAGATAGAGACAGAGCAGCAGATAGAGATAGAGCAGTAGATAGAGCAGTAGATAGAGACAGAGCAGTAGATAGAGCAGTAGATAGAGACAGAGCAGCAGATAGAGATAGGGAAATAGATAGAGATAGAGCAGTAGATAGAGATAGAGCAGTAGATAGAGACAGAGCAGCAGATAGAGATAGAGCAGTAGATAGAGATAGAGCAGTAGATAGAGACAGAGCAGTAGATAGAGACAGAGCAGTAGATAGAGACAGAGCAGCAGATAGAGACAGAGCAGCAGAGAGAGCAGTAGATAGAGACAGAGCAGTAGATAGAGCAGTAGATAGAGACAGAGCAGCAGATAGAGACAGAGCAGCAGAGAGAGAAGTAGATAGAGACAGAGCAGTAGATATAGCAGTAGATAGAGACAGAGCAGCAGAGAGAGCAGTAGATAGAGATAGAGCAGTAGATATAGCAGTGAATAGATAGAGCAGTAGATAGATACAGAGCAGTAGATAGAACAGTAGATAGAGAAGTAGATAGAGATAGAGCAGTAGATATATACAGAGCAGTAGATAGATACAGAGCAGTAGATAGAGCAGTAGATAGATACAGAGCAGTAGATAGATACAGAGCAGTAGATAGAGCAGTAGATAGAGCAGTAGATAGATACAGAGCAGTAGATAGATACAGAGCAGTAGATAGAGCAGTAAATAGAGCAGTAGATAGATACAGAGCAGTAGATAGAGAAGTAGATAGAGACAGAGCAGTAGATAGATACAGAGCAGTAGATAGAGCAGTAGATAGATACAGAGCAGTAGATAGATACAGAGCAGTAGATAGAGCAGTAGATAGATACAGAGCAGTAGATAGATACAGAGCAGTAGATAGAGCAGTAGATAGAGCAGTAGATAGAGAAGTAGATAGAGATAGAGCAGTAGATAGAGCAGTAGATAGAGCAGTAGATAGATACAGAGCAGCAGATAGAGAAGTAGATAGAGACAGAGCAGTAGATAGAGAAGTAGATAGAGATAGAGCAGTAGATAGAGACAGAGCAGTAGATAGAGCAGTAGATAGAGCAGTAGATAGATATAGAGCAGTAGATAGAGATAGAGCAGCAGATAGAGAAGTAGATAGAGACAGAGCAGTAGATAGAGATAGAGCAGTAGATAGAGACAGGGAGAGAGAGAGAGCAGTAGATAGAGATAGAGCAGTAGATAGAGATAGAGCAGTAGATAGAGATAGAGCAGTAGATAGAGCAGTAGATAGAGATAGAGCAGTAGATAGAGCAGTAGATAGAGATAGAGCAGTAGATAGATACAGAGCAGTAGATAGAGACAGAGCAGCAGATAGAGCAGTAGATAGAGACAGAGCAGTAGATAGAGCAGTAGATAGAGACAGAGCAGTAGATAGAGACAGAGCAGCAGATAGAGCAGTAGATAGAGACAGAGCAGTAGATAGAGAAGTAGATAGAGACAGAGCAGTAGATAGAGAAAGAGCAGTAGATAGAGATAGAGCAGTAGATAGAGACAGAGAGAGAGAGAGAGCAGTAGATAGAGATAGAGCAGTAGATAGAGACAGAGCAGTAGATAGAGATAGAGCAGTAGATAGAGATAGAGCAGTAGATAGAGATAGCGCAGTAGATATAGCAGTGAATAGATAGAGCAGTAGATAGAGCAGTAGATAGAGACAGAGCAGTAGATAGAGACAGAGCAGTAGATAGAGATAGAGCAGTAGATAGAGACAGAGCAGCAGATAGAGATAGAGCAGTAGATATAGCAGTGAATAGATAGAGCAGTAGACAGAGCAGTAGATAGAGACAGAGCAGTAGATAGAGACAGAGCAGTAGATAGAGATAGAGCAGTAGATAGAGACAGAGCAGCAGATAGAGATAGAGCAGTAGATATAGCAGTGAATAGATAGAGCAGTAGACAGAGCAGTAGATAGAGACAGAGCAGTAGATAGAGACAGAGCAGTAGATAGAGATAGAGCAGTAGATAGAGACAGAGCAGCAGATAGAGACAGAGCAGTAGATAGAGATAGAGCAGTAGATAGATATAGAGCAGTAGATAGAGATAGAGCAGTAGATAGAGCAGTAGATAGATACAGAGCAGCAGATAGAGAAGTAGATAGAGACAGAGCAGTAGATAGAGAAGTAGATAGAGATAGAGCAGTAGATAGAGACAGAGCAGTAGATAGAGCAGTAGATAGAGCAGTAGATAGATATAGAGCAGTAGATAGAGATAGAGCAGTAGATAGAGCAGTAGATAGATACAGAGCAGCAGATAGAGAAGTAGATAGAGACAGAGCAGTAGATAGAGACAGAGCAGTAGATAGAGATAGAGCAGTAGATAGAGACAGGGAGAGAGAGAGAGCAGTAGATAGAGATAGAGCAGTAGATAGAGATAGAGCAGTAGATAGAGATAGAGCAGTAGATAGAGCAGTAGATAGAGATAGAGCAGTAGATAGATACAGAGCAGTAGATAGAGACAGAGCAGCAGATAGAGCAGTAGATAGAGACAGAGCAGTAGATAGAGAAAGAGCAGTAGATAGAGATAGAGCAGTAGATAGAGATAGAGCAGTAGATATAGCAGTGAATAGATAGAGCAGTAGATAGAGCAGTAGATAGAGACAGAGCAGTAGATAGAGACAGAGCAGTAGATAGAGATAGAACAGTAGATAGAGACAGAGCAGCAGATAGAGATAGAGCAGTAGATATAGCAGTGAATAGATAGAGCAGTAGACAGAGCAGTAGATAGAGACAGAGCAGTAGATAGAGACAGAGCAGTAGATAGAGATAGAGCAGTAGATAGAGACAGAGCAGCAGATAGAGACAGAGCAGTAGATATAGCAGTGAATAGATAGAGCAGTAGACAGAGCAGTAGATAGAGACAGAGCAGTAGATAGAGACAGAGCAGTAGATAGAGATAGAGCAGTAGATAGAGACAGAGCAGCAGATAGAGACAGAGCAGTAGATAGAGATAGAGCAGTAGATAGAGACAGAGCAGTAGATAGAGATAGAGCAGTAGATAGAGCAGTAGATAGAGATAGAGCAGTAGATAGAGCAGTAGATAGAGACAGAGCAGTAGATAGAGACAGAGCAGTAGATAGAGCAGTAGATAGAGACAGAGCAGCAGAGAGAGAAGTAGATAGAGAAGGAGCAGCAGATAGAGACAGAGCAGCAGAGAGAGCAGTAGATAGAGATAGAGCAGTAGATAGAGACAGAGCAGCAGATAGAGACAGAGCAGCAGAGAGAGAAGTAGATAGAGATAGAGCAGCAGATAGAGATAGGGAAGTAGATAGAGATAGAGCAGCAGAGAGAGCAGTAGATAGAGACAGAGCAGTAGATAGAGCAGTAGATAGAGACAGAGCAGTAGATAGATACAGAGCAGTAGATATAGCAGTGAATAGATAGAGCAGTAGATAGAGACAGAGCAGTAGATAGAGCAGTAGATAGAGACAGAGCAGTAGATAGAGCAGTAGATAGAGACAGAGCAGCAGATAGAGAGGTAGATAGAGACAGAGCAGCAGATAGAGATATGGAAATAGATAGAGATAGAGCAGTAGATAGAGATAGAGCAGTAGATAGAGACAGAGCAGTAGATAGAGACAGAGCAGTAGATAGAGACAGAGCAGTAGATAGAGATAGAGCAGTAGATAGAGCAGTAGATAGAGATAGAGCAGTAGATAGAGACAGAGCAGCAGATAGAGCAGTAGATAGAGACAGAGCAGTAGATAGAGACAGAGCAGTAGATAGAGACAGAGCAGTAGATATAGCAGTAGATAGAGACAGAGCAGCAGAGAGAGCAGTAGATAGAGATAGAGCAGTAGATATAGCAGTAGATAGAGATAGAGCAGTAGATAGAGCAGCAGATAGAGATAGAGCAGTAGATAGAGACAGAGCAGCAGATAGGGAGGTAGATAGAGACAGAGCAGTAGATAGAGACAGAGCAGCAGATAGAGACAGAGAAGTAGATAGAGACAGAGCAGTAGATAGAGACAGAGCAGCAGATAGAGACAGAGCAGCAGATAGAGACAGAGAAGTAGATAGAGACAGAGCAGTAGATAGAGACAGAGCAGTAGATAGAGCAGTAGATATAGCAGTGAATAGATAGAGCAGTAGATAGAGCAGTAGATAGAGACAGAGCAGTAGATAGAGCAGTAGATAGAGACAGAGCAGTAGATAGAGACAGAGCAGTAGATAGAGACAGAGCAGCAGATAGAGATAGGGAAATAGATAGAGATAGAGCAGTAGATAGAGACAGAGAAGTAGATAGAGACAGAGCAGCAGATAGAGCAGTAGATAGAGATAGAGCAGTAGATAGAGACAGAGCAGTAGATAGAGACAGAGCAGTAGATAGAGCAGTAGATAGAGATAGAGCAGTAGATAGAGCAGTAGATAGAGACAGAGCAGTAGATAGAGATAGAGCAGTAGATAGAGACAGAGCAGCAGATAGAGACAGAGAAGTAGATAGAGACAGAGCAGTAGATAGAGACAGAGCAGTAGATAGAGCAGTAGATAGAGACAGAGCAGTAGACAGAGCAGTAGATAGAGACAGAGCAGCAGAGAGAGCAGTAGATAGAGATAGAGCAGTAGATAGAGCAGTAGATAGAGACAGAGCAGCAGAGAGAGCAGTAGATAGAGACAGAGCAGTAGATATAGCAGTGAATAGATAGAGCAGTAGATAGATACAGAGCAGTAGATAGAACAGTAGATAGAGACAGAGCAGCAGATAGAGAAGTAGATAGAGATAGAGCAGTAGATAGAGACAGAGCAGTAGATAGAGACAGAGCAGCAGATAGAGACAGAGCAGTAGATAGAGACAGAGCAGTAGATAGAGACAGAGCAGCAGATAGAGACAGAGCAGCAGATAGAGACAGAGCAGTAGATAGAGCAGTAGATAGAGACAGAGCAGCAGATAGAGACAGAGCAGCAGATAGAGACAGAGCAGCAGATAGAGACAGAGCAGTAGATAGAGATAGAGCAGTAGATAGAGACAGAGCAGTAGATAGAGACAGAGCAGTAGATAGAGACAGAGCAGTAGATAGAGACAGAGCAGCAGATAGAGACAGAGCAGCAGATAGAGACAGAGCAGTAGATAGAGAAGTAGATAGAGACAGAGCAGCAGATAGAGACAGAGCAGTAGATAGAGACAGAGCAGCAGATAGAGACAGAGCAGCAGATAGAGACAGAGCAGTAGATAGAGACAGAGCAGCAGATAGAGACAGAGAAGTAGATAGAGAAGTAGATAGAGACAGAGCACCAGATAGAGACAGAGCAGCAGATAGAGACAGAGCAGTAGATAGAGACAGAGCAGCAGATAGAGACAGAGCAGTAGATAGAGACAGAGCAGTAGATAGAGACAGAGCAGTAGATAGAGAAGTAGATAGAGACAGAGCAGCAGATAGAGACAGAGCAGTAGATAGAGACAGAGCAGTAGATAGAGACAGAGCAGCAGATAGAGAAGTAGATAGAGACAGAGCAGCAGATAGAGACAGAGCAGCAGATAGAGACAGAGCAGTAGATAGAGACAGAGCAGCAGATAGAGCAGTAGATAGAGACAGAGGAGTAGATAGAGACAGAGCAGTAGATAGAGACAGAGCAGTAGATAGAGACAGAGCAGTAGATAGAGACAGAGCAGTAGATAGAGACAGAGCAGTAGATAGAGACAGAGCATTAGATAGAGACAGAGCAGCAGATAGAGCAGTAGATAGAGACAGAGCAGTAGATAGAGACAGAGCAGTAGATAGAGACAGAGCAGTAGATAGAGACAGAGCAGCAGATAGAGAAGTAGATAGAGATAGAGCAGCAGATAGAGACAGAGCAGCAGATAGAGACAGAGCAGCAGATAGAGAAGTAGATAGAGACAGAGCAGTAGATAGAGACAGAGCAGTAGATAGAGACAGAGCAGCAGATAGAGCAGTAGATAGAGACAGAGCAGTAGATAGAGACAGAGCAGCAGATAGAGCAGTAGATAGAGACAGAGCAGCAGATAGAGAAGTAGATAGAGATAGAGCAGCAGATAGAGACAGAGCAGCAGATAGAGAAGTAGATAGAGACAGAGCAGTAGATAGAGACAGAGCAGTAGATAGAGACAGAGCAGTAGATAGAGACAGAGCAGTAGATAGAGACAGAGCAGTAGATAGAGCAGTAGATAGAGACAGAGCAGTAGATAGAGATAGAGCAGCAGATAGAGACAGAGCAGTAGACAGAGCAGTAGATAGAGATAGAGCAGCAGATAGAGACAGAGCAGCAGATAGAGAAGTAGATAGAGAAAGAGCAGCAGATAGAGACAGAGCAGCAGATAGAGAAGTAGATAGAGACAGAGCAGTAGATAGAGACAGAGCAGCAGATAGAGACAGAGCAGCAGATAGAGCCAGAGCAGCAGATAGAGACAGAGCAGCAGATAGAGAGGTAGATAGAGACAGAGCAGTAGATAGAGAGAGAGCAGCAGATATAGAAGTAGATAGAGACAGAGCAGTAGATAGAGACAGAGCAGTAGATAGAGACAGAGCAGCAGATAGAGACAGAGCAGCAGATAGAGACAGAGCAGCAGATAGAGAAGTAGATAGAGACAGAGCAGTAGATAGAGACAGAGCAGCAGATAGAGAAGTAGATAGAGACAGAGAAGTAGATAGAGAAGTAGATAGAGACAGAGCAGCAGATAGAGATAGAGCAGCAGATAGAGACAGAGCAGTAGATAGAGACAGAGCAGTAGATAGAGACAGAGCAGCAGATAGAGACAGAGCAGCAGATAGAGCAGTAGATAGAGACAGAGGAGCAGATAGAGACAGAGCAGCAGATAGAGAGGTAGATAGAGACAGAGCAGTAGATAGAGACAGAGCAGTAGATAGAGACAGAGCGCAGATAGAGACAGAGCAGTAGATAGAGACAGAGCAGCATATAGAGACAGAGCAGCAGATAGAGAAGTAGATAGAGACAGAGCAGTAGATAGAGACAGAGCAGTAGATAGAGACAGAGCAGCAGATAGAGCAGTAGATAGAGACAGAGGAGCAGATAGAGACAGAGCAGCAGATAGAGAGGTAGATAGAGACAGAGCAGTAGATAGAGACAGAGCAGTAGATAGAGACAGAGCAGCAGATAGAGACAGAGCAGCAGATAGAGACAGAGCAGCAGATAGAGACAGAGCAGCAGATAGAGAAGTAGATAGAGACAGAGCAGTAGATAGAGACAGAGCAGTAGATAGAGACAGAGCAGCAGATAGAGACAGAGCAGCAGATAGAGACGGAGCAGTAGATAGAGACAGAGCAGCAGATAGAGACAGAGCAGCAGATAGAGACAGAGCAGCAGATAGAGAGGTAGATAGAGACAGAGCAGTAGATAGAGACAGAGCAGTAGATATAGACAGAGCAGCAGATAGAGTCAGAGCAGCAGATAGAGACCGAGCAGCAGATAGAGAGGTAGATAGAGACAGAGCAGCAGATAGAGACAGAGAAGTAGATAGAGACAGAGCAGTAGATAGAGACAGAGCAGCAGATAGAGACAGAGCAGCAGATAGAGTCAGAGCAGCAGATAGAGTCAGAGCAGCAGATAGAGACATAACAGTAGATAGAGACAGAGCAGCAGATAGAGACAGAGCAGCAGATAGAGAAGTAGATAGAGACAGAGCAGCAGATAGAGAAGTAGATAGAGACAGAGCAGTAGATAGAGATAGAGCAGCAGATAGAGACAGAGCAGCAGATAGAGACAGAGCAGTAGATAGAGACAGAGCAGTAGATAGAGATAGAGCAGTAGATAGAGACAGAGCAGTAGATAGAGACAGAGCAGCAGATAGAGATAGAGCAGCAGATAGAGACAGAGCAGCAGATAGAGTCAGAGCAGCAGATAGAGACAGAGCAGCAGATAGAGAAGTAGATAGAGACAGAGCAGCAGATAGAGACAGAGAAGTAGATAGAGACAGAGCAGTAGATAGAGACAGAGCAGTAGATAGAGACCGAGCAGCAGATAGAGAGGTAGATAGAGACAGAGCAGTAGATAGAGACAGAGCAGCAGATAGAGACAGAGAAGTAGATAGAGACAGAGCAGTAGATAGAGACAGAGCAGCAGATAGAGACAGAGCAGCAGATAGAGACAGAGAAGTAGATAGAGACAGAGCAGTAGATAGAGACAGAGCAGTAGATAGAGACCGAGCAGCAGATAGAGCAGTAGATAGAGAAGTAGATAGAGACAGAGCAGTAGATAGAGACCGAGCAGCAGATAGAGACAGAGCAGTAGATAGAGACAGAGCAGCAGATAGAGACAGAGCAGTAGATAGAGACAGAGCAGTAGATAGAGACCGAGCAGCAGATAGAGCAGTAGATAGAGAAGTAGATAGAGACAGAGCAGTAGATAGAGATAGAGCAGTAGATAGAGACAGAGCAGCAGATAGAGACAGAGCAGCAGATAGAGAAGTAGATAGAGACAGAGCAGCAGATAGAGACAGAGCAGCAGATATAGACAGAGCAGCAGATAGAGACAGAGCAGTAGATAGAGACAGAGCAGCAGATAGAGAAGTAGATAGAGACAGAGCAGTAGATAGAGACAGAGCAGCAGATAGAGACAGAGAAGTAGATAGAGACAGAGCAGCAGATAGAGAAGTAGATAGAGACAGAGCAGTAGATAGAGACAGAGCAGCAGATAGAGACAGAGCAGCAGATAGAGACAGAGCAGCATATAGATAAGTAGATAGAGACAGAGCAGCAGATAGAGATAGAGCAGCAGATAGAGAAGTAGATAGAGACAGAGCAGTAGATAGAGACAGAGCAGTAGATAGAGATAGAGCAGTAGATAGAGACAGAGCAGTAGATAGAGATAGAGCAGCAGATAGAGAAGTAGATAGAGACAGAGCAGCAGATAGAGACAGAGCAGCAGATAGAGACAGAGCAGTAGATAGAGACAGAGCAGTAGATAGAGACAGAGCAGTAGATAGAGACAGAGCAGCAGATAGAGACAGAGCAGCAGATAGAGACAGAGCAGTAGATAGAGACAGAGCAGTAGATAGAGACAGAGCAGCAGATAGAGACAGAGCAGTAGATAGAGACAGAGCAGTAGATAGAGACAGAGCAGTAGTATATATTTTTCTCCTTCCCTTTATTTCTCCCGGTGTCACCCTGATTATGTAAGAGTAAAGCCTGCAGTACAACACTGGGGATGTGATGCTCACACACACACACACACACACACACACACACACACAGGCATGTATGCCTGCACAATGATGATGTGCAAACTTACGAGCCAGCACCCACCCACCCAACAGACAGATGGACTGACACACATGCAATAGCCATGAGCCGATACGCTATGTTCACAAACACATTCATGCAGGCACACACCGTCGCCGAGCCAGGAGACGGGTGCAGGCAGATCCTCGCTGGTTGCCATAGCGACATACCCTCCTGTCCTCTCTTCTCCTCTCCTCTCCTCCTCTCATGACTCTCTCCTCTCTTCCCTCTCCCTCCCTCCCTCCAACCTCCCCCTCTCCCATCCTCCTCCCATCTCCTTTTCCCTCCATTTCCTCCTCTCCACTCTCCTCTTGGTCTCATGTCCTCCTCTCCTCCCCTCCTCTTGGTCTCATGTCCTCCTCTCCTCTCCTCCTCTTGGTCTCATGTCCTCCTCTCCTCCCCTCCTCTTGGTCTCATGTCCTCCTCTCCTCCCTCCTCTTGGTCTCATGTCCTCCTCTCCTCCCCTCCTCTTGGTCTCATGTCCTCCTCTCCACCCTCCTCTTGGTCTCATGTCCTCCTCTCCTCCCTCCTCTTGGTCTCATGTCCTCCTCTCCTCCCTCCTCTTGGTCTCATGTCCTCCTCTCCTCCCCTCCTCTTGGTCTCATGTCCTCCTCTCCACTCTCCTCTTGGTCTCATGTCCTCCTCTCCTCCCCTCCTCTTGGTCTCATGTCCTCCTCTCCACCCTCCTCTTGGTCTCATGTCCTCCTCTCCTCCCCTCCTCTTGGTCTCATGTCCTCCTCTCCTCCCTCCTCTTGGTCTCATGTCCTCCTCTCCTCCCTCCTCTTGGTCTCATGTCCTCCTCTCCTCCCCTCCTCTTGGTCTCATGTCCTCCTCTCCTCCCCTCCTCTTGGTCTCATGTCCTCCTCTCCTCCCTCCTCTTGGTCTCATGTCCTCCTCTCCTCCCTCCTCTTGGTCTCATGTCCTCCTCTCCACCCTCCTCTTGGTCTCATGTCCTCCTCTCCTCCCTCCTCTTGGTCTCATGTCCTCCTCTCCACCCTCCTCTTGGTCTCATGTCCTCCTCTCCTCCCTCCTCTTGGTCTCATGTCCTCCTCTCCTCTCCTCCTCTTGGTCTCATGTCCTCCTCTCCTCCCTCCTCTTGGTCTCATGTCCTCCTCTCCACCCTCCTCTTGGTCTCATGTCCTCCTCTCCTCCCTCCTCTTGGTCTCATGTCCTCCTCTCCACCCTCCTCTTGGTCTCATGTCCTCCTCTCCTCCCTCCTCTTGGTCTCATGTCCTCCTCTCCTCCCCTCCTCTTGGTCTCATGTCCTCCTCTCCTCCCCTCCTCTTGGTCTCATGTCCTCCTCTCCTCCCTCCTCTTGGTCTCATGTCCTCCTCTCCTCCCTCCTCTTGGTCTCATGTCCTCCTCTCCTCCCCTCCTCTTGGTCTCATGTCCTCCTCTCCTCCCTCCTCTTGGTCTCATGTCCTCCTCTCCTCTCCTCCTCTTGGTCTCATGTCCTCCTCTCCTCCCTCCTCTTGGTCTCATGTCCTCCTCTCCACCCTCCTCTTGGTCTCATGTCCTCCTCTCCTCCCTCCTCTTGGTCTCATGTCCTCCTCTCCACCCTCCTCTTGGTCTCATGTCCTCCTCTCCTCCCTCCTCTTGGTCTCATGTCCTCCTCTCCACCCTCCTCTTGGTCTCATGTCCTCCTCTCCTCCCCTCCTCTTGGTCTCATGTCCTCCTCTCCTCCCTCCTCTTGGTCTCATGTCCTCCTCTCCTCCCCTCCTCTTGGTCTCATGTCCTCCTCTCCTCCCCTCCTCTTGGTCTCATGTCCTCCTCTCCTCCCTCCTCTTGGTCTCATGTCCTCCTCTCCTCCCTCCTCTTGGTCTCATGTCCTCCTCTCCTCCCTCCTCTTGGTCTCATGTCCTCCTCTCCTCCCTCCTCTTGGTCTCATGTCCTTCTCTCCACCCTCCTCTTGGTCTCATGTCCTCCTCTCCACCCTCCTCTTGGTCTCATGTCCTCCTCTCCACCCTCCTCTTGGTCTCATGTCCTCCTCTCCTCCCCTCCTCTTGGTCTCATGTCCTCCTCTCCTCCCTCCTCTTGGTCTCATGTCCTCCTCTCCTCCCTCCTCTTGGTCTCATGTCCTCCTCTCCACCCTCCTCTTGGTCTCATGTCCTCCTCTCCTCCCCTCCTCTTGGTCTCATGTCCTTCTCTCTACCCTCCTCTTGGTCTCATGTCCTCCTCTCCTCCCTCCTCTTGGTCTCATGTCCTCTTCTCTACCCTCCTATTTCATTTGCTTTGTTGTTGTTGTATTGTTGTCTTGATCTGAGTGTTTATTCAGAAAACCCCTTAACCCCCTCACTGGCCTGACTAGCTGACTAGCTGACTAGCTGATTAGCTAACTAGCTGACTAGCGGACTAGCTGACTAGCGGATTAGCGGACTAGCGAACTAGCAGACTAGCGAACTAGCTGACTAGCTGCCAAGCTGACTAGCTGACTAGCTGACTAGCTGCCAAGTATGAATATGTTAGCTAGCCACATTAGGTAAGAAAACATGTAATGTAACATCTAATTAGGGTCACCTGGAAACACTGACCAACACTTTGGTTCCTACCCTGTCAATAATTCCTCCCTGGCTTATTCATTCGTTGTCATGTCAAACAACAATGTATTCAAGGTGCTGCCCACTATAATCCAGCTATAGAATTAGAAGAATCATTATATTTTCCATGATTCCAACAGTTCACCAATTAACTAGGCCTGGATACAGTATCATGCAGCCCTACGTGGCACAGTGTGGAAATGATAACAAAAGAGCAGAACATTCAGATTTTGGGGGTGATTCGGATTTAACAGTATAAAACAATCAGAATGGAGAAAGCCCCCAAAACATTAAATACAATTGGTGACAGGTTGTAATATTAGACTCATCTTGGTGACGTTGTAATATTAGACTCATCTTGGTGACAGGTTGTAATATTAGACTCATCTTGGTGACAGGTTGTAATATTAGACTCATCTTGGTGACAGGTGGTAATATTAGACTCATCTTGGTGACAGGTGGAAATATTAGACTCATCTTGGTGACAGGTTGTAATATTAGACTCATCTTGGTGACAGGTTATAATATTAGACTCATCTTGGTGACGTTGTAATATTAGACTCATCTTGGTGACAGGTTGTAATATTAGACTCATCTTGGTGACAGGTTGTAATATTAGACTCATCTTGGTGACAGGTTGTAATATTAGACTCATCTTGGTGACAGGTTGTAATATTAGACTCATCTTGGTGACAGGTGGTAATATTAGACTCATCTTGGTGACAGGTTGTAATATTAGACTCATCTTGGTGACAGGTTGTAATATTAGACTCATCTTGGTGACAGGTTATAATACTAGACTCATCTTGGTGACAGGTTATAATATTAGACTCATCTTGGTGACAGGTTGTAATATTAGACTCATCTTGGTGACAGGTTGTAATATTAGACTCATCTTGGTGACAGGTTGTAATATTAGACTCATCTTGGTGACAGGTTGTAATATTAGACTCATCTTGGTGACAGGTTGTAATATTAGACTCATCTTGGTGACAGGTTATAATATTAGACTCATCTTGGTGAGGTTGTAATATTAGACTCATCTTGGTGACAGGTTGTAATATTAGACTCATCTTGGTGACAGGTGGTAATATTAGACTCATCTTGGTGACAGGTTGTAATATTAGACTCATCTTGGTGACAGGTGGTAATATTAGACTCATCTTGGTGACAGGTTATAATATTAGACTCATCTTGGTGAGGTTGTAATATTAGACTCATCTTGGTGACAGGTTGTAATATTAGACTCATCTTGGTGACAGGTGGTAATATTAGACTCATCTTGGTGACAGGTTGTAATATTAGACTCATCTTGGTGACAGGTTGTAATATTAGACTCATCTTGGTGACAGGTTGTAATATTATACTCATCTTGGTGACAGGTGGTAATATTAGACTCATCTTGGTGAGGTTGTAATATTAGACTCATCTTGGTGACGTTGTAATATTAGACTCATCTTGGTGACAGGTTGTAATATTAGACTCATCTTGGTGACAGGTTGTAATATTAGACTCATCTTGGTGACAGGTTGTAATATTAGACTCATCTTGGTGACGTTGTAATATTAGACTCATCTTGGTGACGTTGTAATATTAGACTCATCTTGGTGACAGGTTGTAATATTAGACTCATCTTGGTGACGTTGTAATATTAGACTCATCTTGGTGACAGGTTGTAATATTAGACTCATCTTGGTGACAGGTTGTAATATTAGACTCATCTTGGTGACAGGTTGTAATATTAGACTCATCTTGGTGACAGGTTGTAATATTAGACTCATCTTGGTGACAGGTTGTAATATTAGACTCATCTTGGTGACAGGTTGTAATATTAGACTCATCTTGGTGACAGGTTATAATATTAGACTCATCTTGGTGACGTTGTAATATTAGACTCATCTTGGTGACAGGTTGTAATATTAGACTCATCTTGGTGACAGGTGGTAATATTAGACTCATCTTGGTGACAGGTGGTAATATTAGACTCATCTTGGTGACAGGTTGTAATATTAGACTCATCTTGGTGATGTTGTAATATTAGACTCATCTTGGTGACAGGTGGAAATATTAGACTCATCTTGGTGACAGGTGGTAATATTAGACTCATCTTGGTGACAGGTGGTAATATTAGACTCATCTTGGTGACGTTGTAATATTTGACTCATCTTGGTGACAGGTTGTAATATTAGACTCATCTTGGTGACAGGTTGTAATATTAGACTCATCTTGGTGACAGGTTGTAATATTAGACTCATCTTGGTGACAGGTTGTAATATTAGACTCATCTTGGTGACAGGTGGTAATATTAGACTCATCTTGGTGACAGGTGGTAATATTAGACTCATCTTGGTGACAGGTTGTAATATTAGACTCATCTTGGTGACAGGTGGTAATATTAGACTCATCTTGGTGACAGGTGGTAATATTAGACTCATCTTGGTGACAGGTTGTAATATTAGACTCATCTTGGTGACAGGTTGTAATATTAGACTCATCTTGGTGACAGGTTGTAATATTAGACTCATCTTGGTGACAGGTGGTAATATTAGACTCATCTTGGTGACAGGCTGTAATATTAGACTCATCTTGGTGACAGGTTGTAATATTAGACTCATCTTGGTGACAGGTTGTAATATTAGACTCATCTTGGTGACAGGTTGTAATATTAGACTCATCTTGGTGACAGGTGGTAATATTAGACTCATCTTGGTGACAGGTGGTAATATTAGACTCATCTTGGTGACAGGCTGTAATATTAGACTCATCTTGGTGACAGGTTGTAATATTAGACTCATCTTGGTGACAGGTGGTAATATTAGACTCATCTTGGTGACAGGTGGTAATATTAGACTCATCTTGTTGACAAGTGGTAATATTAGACTCATCTTGGTGACAGGTTGTAATATTAGACTCATCTTGGTGACAGGTTGTAATATTAGACTCATCTTGGTGACAGGTTGTAATATTAGACTCATCTTGGTGACAGGTTGTAATATTAGACTCATCTTGGTGACAGGTTGTAATATTAGACTCATCTTGGTGACAGGTTGTAATATTAGACTCATCTTGGTGACAGGTTGTAATATTAGACTCATCTTGGTGACAGGTTGTAATATTAGACTCATCTTGGTGACAGGTTGTAATATTAGACTCATCTTGGTGACAGGTTGTAATATTAGACTCATCTTGGTGACAGGTGGTAATATTAGACTCATCTTGGTGACAGGTGGTAATATTAGACTCATCTTGGTGACAGGCTGTAATATTAGACTCATCTTGGTGACAGGTTGTAATATTAGACTCATCTTGGTGACAGGTTGTAATATTAGACTCATCTTGGTGACAGGTTGTAATATTAGACTCATCTTGGTGACAGGTTGTAATATTAGACTCATCTTGGTGACAGGTTGTAATATTAGACTCATCTTGGTGACAGGTTGTAATATTAGACTCATCTTGGTGACAGGTGGTAATATTAGACTCATCTTGGTGACAGGTGGTAATATTAGACTCATCTTGTTGACAAGTGGTAATATTAGACTCCTCATTGGTCTCTGAAGGATTTATTGCATGGAATGGGCTTTCTACATACTCAAGACACACACACACACACACACACACACACACACAAGCACATATGTAGGCACACACGATCACACAAACGCACACACCTATGCACACACACACACACACAGGCACGCACACATACATACACCTATGCACACACACAAAAACACAGTAGGGTTGAATAGTGGGAACCGTGTTACCGAGAATTACCGCCCAAACCCACTCCCTTTTCCCTGGATAAATAACTGCGAGAAACGATTATAATAAATTACTTATATTTTACATTTACGTCATTTAGCAAACGCTCTTATCCAGAGCACCATACATTATTATTATTTTTTTTTTTTCATACTGGTCCTCCGTGTGAAACGGACCCACAACCCTGGTGTTGCAAGCGCCACGCTCTACCAACTGAGCTACACGGGACTGCTATCTGCATGATCAATCATCAACGCTCAGGGTGGGGACAGGCAGCGCATCTCAGTGTAAGATGGCGCCGACAGATATTGCAGCTCTGCTTCTAGCTCCAAAGCAACAGACATGGCAGCTCTGCTTCTAGCTCCAAAGCAACAGACATGGCAGCTCTGCTTCTAGCTCCTAAGCAACTTTGCAGTATTTTGTTTTCTTGTGTGTTATTTCTTACATTATTAGCCCAGAATGTTTTTTGTGTTATTACATACAGCCGGAAATAACTTTTGGATATCAGAGCGGCGGTAACTCACCAGCATTACGACCAGGAATACGACTTTCCCGAATTGGATCCTTCATTCGTACCCCACCAGGGCAATTGAACTGATTCCAGAGGCTGATCCAAAACGCCGCCGGCGGAGAAGAGGTATTCGGAGTGAACTTCAAGTCCAACTCAGGAGGCGCGCACACCATCCACCGCTTCCGAGTATATTGCCCGCTAATGTTCAGTCTCTGGATAATAAAGTAGACGAGCTCAGGGCAAGGATCTACTTCCAGAGAGACATCAGGGATTGTAACATACTCTGTTTCACGGAAACATGGATCTCTCGGGATATACTGTCTTCATCCATACAGCCAGCTGGTTTCTCAGTACAATGCGCAGACAGGAATAAAGAATTCTCCGGGAAGAAGAAAGGCGGGGATGTATGTTTCATGATTAACTACTCATGGTGTGATTGTGATAACATACAGAAACTCAAGTCCTTTTATTCACCCGATCTAGAATACCTCACAATCAAATGCAGACCGTATTACCTCCCAAGAGAATTATCTTTGGTTATAGTCACAACCGTGTATATTCCCCCTCAAGCCGATACCACGATGGCCCTCCAAGAACTACACTGGACTTTATGCAAACTGGAAACCACATATCCTGAGGCCGCATTTATTGTAGCTGAGGATTTTAACAAAGCAAATTTGAGGAAAACGCTACCGAAGTTCTAGCAACACATTGACTGTAGCACTCGCTCTGAGAAAACATTGGACCATTGCTATTCAACTTTTCGAAATGCCTACAAGGCCCTCCCCCGCCCTCCCTTCGGCAAATCTGATCACGACTCCATTTTGCTCCTCCCTTCCTACAGGCAGAAACTCAAACAGGAAGGACCCGTGCTAAGGTCTATTCAACGCTGGTCTGACCAATCGGAATCCATACTTCAAGATTGTTTTGATCACGCGCGGACTGGGATATGTTCCGGGTAGCCTCCGAGAATAACATTGACGAATACACGGACACGGTGACTGAGTTCATCAGGAAGTGTATACGAGATGTTGTACCCACTGTGACTATTAAAACCTACCCAAACCAGAAACCTTGGATAGATGGCAGCATTCCCGCAAAACTGAAAGCGCGAACCACCGCATTTAACCATGGCAAGGTGACTGGGAATATGGCCGAATACAAACAGTGCAGTTAAGCCTCCAGTCTTACATTTAACATTTTAGTCATTTAGCAGACGCTCTTATCCAGAGCCACTTACAGTTAGTGAGTGCATACATAATATATATATTTTTTTCTTCATACTGGCCCCCCGTGGGAATCGAACCCACAACCCTGGCGTTGCAAACGCCATGCTCTACCAACTGAGCTACATCCCTACCGGCCATTCCCTCCCCTATCCTGGACGACGCTGGGCCAATTGTGCGCCGCCCCATGGGTCTCCCGGTCGCGGCCGGCTACGACAGAGCCTGGATTCGAACTACAGAGCCTGGATTCGAACTAGGATCTCTAGTGGCACAGCTAGCACTGCGATGCAGTGCCTTAGACCACTGCGCCACTCTTAGTTATGACGCTAGAAGCTTGGCACACCTCTATTTGGGGAGTTTCTCCCATTCTTCCCTGCAGATCCTCTCAAGCTCTGTCAGGTTGGATGGGGAGCGTCGCTGCACAGCTATTCTCAGGTCTCTCGCAAGATGTTAGATCCGGTTCAAGTCCGGGCTCTGGCTGGGCCACTCAAGGACATTCAGAGACTTCTTCCGAAGCCACTCCTGCGTTGTCTTGGCTGTGTTCTTAGGGTCATTGTCCTGTTGGAAGGTGAACCTTCACCCCAGTCTGAGGTCCTGAGCACTCTGGAGCAGGTTTTCATCAAGTATCTCTCTGTACTTTGCTCCGTTCATCTTTCCCTCACTCCTGATTAGTCTCCCAGTACCTGCCGCTGAAAAACATCCCTACAGCATGATGCTGCCACCAACATGCTTCACCGTAGGGATGGTGCCATGTTTCCTCTAGACGTGACGCTTGGCATTCAGGCCAAAGAGTTCAATCCTGGTTTCATTAGACCAGAGAATCCTGTTTCTCATGGTCTGAGAGTCCTTTAGGTGCCTTTTGGCAAACTCCAAGCGGGCTGTCATGTGCCTTTTACTGAGGAGTGACTTCCATCTGGCCCCTCTACCATAAAGGCCTGATTGGTGGAGTGCTGCAGAGATGGTTGTCCTTCTGGAAGGTTCTCTCCTCTCCACAGAGGAACTCTGGAGCTCTGTCAGTGTGACCATCAGGTTCTTGGTCACCTCCCTGACCAAGGCCCTTCTCCCCCAGTTGCTCAGTTTGGCCGGGCAGCCAGCTCTATGAAGAGTCTTGGTGGTTCCAAACTTCTTCCGTTTAAGAATGATGGAGGCCACTGTGTTCTTGGGGACCTTCAATGCTGCAGAAATGTTATGGTACCCTTCCCCAGATCTGTGCCTCGACACAATACTGTCTCTGAGCTCTACGGACAATTCCTTCGACCTCATGGCTTGGTTTTTGCTCTGACATGCACTGTCAACTGTGGGACCTCATATAGACAGGTGTGTGCCTTTCCAAATCATGTCCAATCAATTGAATATACCACAGGTGGACTCCAAACAAGTTGAAGAATCATCTTAAGGATGATCACTGGAAACAGGATGCACCTGAGCTCAATTTCGAGTCTCATAGCAAAGGGTCTGAATACTTATGTAAAGAAAGTATTTCTGTTTTAAACATTTTATACACTTGCAAAAATGTCTAAAAACCCGTTTTCACTTTGTCATTATGGGGTATTGTATGTAGATTGATGAGTTTTTGCATTGGTAACGTAACAAAATGTGGAAAAAGGGAAGAGGTCTGAATACTTTCCGAATGCACTGTATTTATATGTTCTATATGCTTTACCAGGTCACTTCCAGTTTTGGCGGGAAATACCAGGTTACCCGGGAGAAAAGGGATTTATTCTCAGGATGGAACATTTGTAAAATACCGGGAAAACATTCAACCCTAAAACACACCCACACACACACATACACACACACACAAGCACGTACGAAGACACCAGTGGAGGCTCCTCAGAGAAGGAAGGGGAGGACCATCCTCCTCAGTGAATTTTTTTTTTTTTTTTATAGTGAAACATTAAAAAAGTTATCCTTGTTAGATAAAACTATAGTAAATATATTCACGTCACCAAATAATTTATTAAAACACACTGTTTTGCAATGGTCTATAGTAGCCCCAACAGCACTCTGTACGGTAGCTCCATGGTGTAGCCCAGGGTTGCCCAACCCTGTTCCTGGAGAGCCACCCTCCTGTAGGTTTTCGC
>NC_059220.1:2659841-2662341 GCF_020615455.1 Coregonus clupeaformis
AGTATAGATATAATAACAGTAGAACAGTGTTATCATTCAGGACAGGCCAGTATAGATATAATAACAGTAGAACAGTGTTATCATTCAGGACAGGCCAGTATAGATATAATAACAGTAGAACAGTGTTATCATTCAGGACAGGCCAGTATAGATATAATAACAGTAGAACAGTGTTATCATTCAGGACAGGCCAGTGTAGATAGTAGATACAGACAATGGAAGAAGTGTGATTTATTTTTCAGACTTATCACACATCGCCTCATCAATCCCTATCTCTCCACCACTGACCCTCTGTCCTCACATGGATGATTGTAGCACTGGTCCTTAGAGTAGGAGGCCTGTCTTTCTTTCGAATCTCTCTATCTCTTCCTCGATTGCCATCTCTCTCTCTCTCTCTCTCTCTCTCTCTCTCTCTCTCTCTCTCTCTCTCTCTCTCTCTCTCTCTCTCTCAACCCCCCTTGACATGACAGTTGTTCTGTGTACCCTGTCGTTCTTGCATTGCTGCACTGTATTCATCAGTGGACAACAGGAACTCATTACCATGTGTCTTTCACTCTATTATTGACCGAGTGATGAAATCAGCTGGCCACAACTGACAGGCTGCAGAGGCCCATTAGGCTACTGATGAAATCAACTGGCCACAGCTGACAGGCTAAAGAGACCCATTAGGCTAGTGATGAAATCAGCTGGCCACAGCTGACAGGCTGCAGAGGCCCATTAGGCTAGTGATGAAATCAGCTGGCCACAGCTGACAGGCTGCAGAGGCCCATTAGGCTAGTGATGAAATCAGCTGGCCATGGCTGACAGGCTGCAGAGGCCCATTAGGCTAGTGATGAAATCAGCTGGCCACAGCTGACAGGCTGCAGAGGCCCATTAGGCTAGTGATGAAATCAGCTGGCCATGGCTGACAGGCTGCAGAGACCCATTAGGCTAGTGATGAAATCAGCTGGCCACAGCTGACAGGCTGCAGAGGCCCATTAGGCTAGTGATGAAATCAGCTGGCCACGGCTGACAGGCTAAAGAGACCCATTAGGCTAGTGATGAAATCAGCTGGCCACAGCTGACAGGCTGCAGAGGCCCATTAGGATAGTGATGAAATCAGCTGGCCACGGCTGACAGGCTAAAGAGACCCATTAGGCTAGTGATGAAATCAGCTGGCCACAGCTGACAGGCTAAAGAGACCCATTAGGCTAGTGATGAAATCAGCTGGCCACAGCTGACAGGCTGCAGAGGCCCATTAGGCTAGTGATGAAATCAGCTGGCCACAGCTGACAGGCTGCAGAGGCCCATTAGGCTAGTGATGAAATCAGCTGGCCACAGCTGACAGGCTGCAGAGGCCCATTAGGCTAGTGATGAAATCAGCTGGCCACAGCTGACAGGCTGCAGAGGCCCATTAGGCTAGTGATGAAATCAGCTGGCCACAGCTGACAGGCTGCAGAGGCCCATTAGGCTAGTGATGAAATCAGCTGGCCACAGCTGACAGGCTGCAGAGGCCCATTAGGCTAGTGATGAAATCAGCTGGCCACAGCTGACAGGCTGCAGAGGCCCATTAGGCTAGTGATGAAATCAGCTGGCCACAGCTGACAGGCTGCAGAGGCCCATTAGGCTAGTGATGAAATCAGCTGGCCACAGCTGACAGGCTGCAGAGACCCATTAGGCTAGTGATGAAATCAGCTGGCCATGGCTGACAGGCTGCAGAGGCCCATTAGGCTAGTGATGAAATCAGCTGGCCACAGCTGACAGGCTGCAGAGACCCATTAGGCTAGTGATGAAATCAGCTGGCCATGGCTGACAGGCTAAAGAGACCCATTAGGCTAGTGATGAAATCAGCTGGCCACAGCTGACAGGCTGCAGAGGCCCATTAGGCTAGTGATGAAATCAGCTGGCCACAGCTGACAGGCTGCAGAGGCCCATTAGGCTAGTGATGAAATCAGCTGGCCACAGCTGACAGGCTGCAGAGGCCCATTAGGCTAGTGATGAAATCAGCTGGCCACAGCTGACAGGCTAAAGAGACCCATTAGGATAGTGATGAAATCAGCTGGCCACGGCTGACAGGCTGCAGAGGCCCATTAGGATAGTCTACCATGCAGCACGGTACAGTGATGGCTACAGACACATGGGTTGAGTCCCAAATGCAACTTTCTTTTCTATATAGTGCACTACTTTTTACCAGGGCCCCTATATAGAACAGGTTTAACTCACCTCAATAACACTGCTTTAACACTAGAAAGGCTGGGCCTCGAGGGAGCCCCCTTCAAGCTAATGAGAAGTCATTCCGACTGCAACATTCTAACAGTGGAATTAATACATTTCATGTATGCTATCGCTAAAATAATCATACGGTTGAGTTCATGAAGGTGCTAGGTAACATTAGAATACGATTTTTTGTTTTCATTTCAAATAACAAAATAGCATTTTCATTAGTTTATGTTACTGTAGGCTATATGTAAAAAACACAAAAATACAAATTCAACTGTTCAATCAATTTTATTTGTGCAGT
>NC_059220.1:2669841-2682341 GCF_020615455.1 Coregonus clupeaformis
GAAGAATAACCAACTCAGCTAAAGTCACAAAGGCTAAATGCAGCCAGGTATAGAAAGAACACAACTAATCATACTTCCACAAATATACAACCAAAGTGTCAAAATAGTGTTTAGAAACAAAATAGAACAACATTTTTAAATTAGCTTTTCTACCGCAGCACCACGGGAATAGGCCAATGGAACAACCAGTAGCGCTAGCAACACCAGTGTTTCGGGTTCAATTCCTCACTGGGATCACACACAACTATAAAACATTATTGCACTCACTGTACTATCACATTGTATAAAATGATATGTTAGATGGCATATATAAGCCTGATCTGTCTGTGACAACCCATTAATCTACTATACAGGCCTGCCCTGGTCCAAAGCTCCTATTACCCTGTTAAAACGAAGAGGACACCCGACGCAGGACCAGGGTCAAAGGTCATAAAGCCGAGTGTCAGAAGAGGCTCGGCCATCTCATTCCTAGGATTCATAGCGAGCCAGAGCCCAACACCAAGTTATGCGACTCACTGAATGACTGGACCAGATGAAGTAGATTGAATGACTGGCTGACTGGCTGACTGACTGACTGGCTGGCTGACTGGCTGACTGGCTGACTGGCTGACTGACTGACTGGCTGGCTGACTGGCTGACTGGCTGACTGACTGGCTGACTGGCTGACTGGCTGACTGACTGACTGGCTGACTGGCTGACTGACTGACTGACTGGCTGACTGACTGGCTGACTGGCTGACTGACTGACTGACTGACTGGCTGGCTGACTGACTGGCTGACTGGCTGACTGACTGGCTGACTGGCTGACTGACTGACTGACTGGCTGGCTGGCTGGCTGGCTGACTGGCTGACTGGCTGACTGGCTGACTGACTGGCTGACTGGCTGACTGACTGACTGACTGACTGGCTGACTGACTGGCTGACTGGCTGACTGACTGACTGACTGACTGACTGACTGGCTGACTGGCTGACTGGCTGACTGACTGACTGGCTGACTGACTGACTGACTGACTGACTGGCTGACTGACTGACTGGCTGACTGGCTGACTGACTGACTGACTGACTGACTGGCTGGCTGACTGACTGACTGGCTGACTGACTGACTGACTGACTGACTGACTGACTGACTGACTGACTGGCTGACTGACTGACTGGCTGACTGGCTGACTGGCTGACTGACTGACTGACTGACTGACTGGCTGGCTGACTGACTGGCTGACTGGACCAGATGAGGTCATGAATTAGACTTGTGAAGTACAGCAAAAAGAAGAAGAAAGGAGAAGTCAGATCTTAGGAAGCCTTCCTACCTTACTGCTGGTCTAGTGATCAACCCAGCTGTCTCCGGACTACACGTTCCCAGTGGCTGGTCTAGTGATCAACCCAGCTGTCTCCGGACTACACGTTCCCAGTGGCTGGTCTAGTGATCAACCCAGCTGTCTCCGGACTACACGTTCCCAGTGGAATCACCGTTGTGGCCATTTCCATCCTGTCCTCTCCTGTCCCAGCCACCCTTGTCCTTCAGCCTGTCCCTGCCACCCTTGTCCTTCAGCCTGTCCCTGCCACCCTTGTCCTTCAGCCTGTCCCTGCCACCCTTGTCCTTCAGCCTGTCCCTGCCACCCTTGTCCTTCAGCCTGTCCCAGCCACCCTTGTCCTTCAGCCTGTCCCTGCCACCCTTGTCCTTCAGCCTGTCCCTGCCACCCTTGTCCTTCAGCCTGTCCCTGCCACCCTTGTCCTTCAGCCTGTCCCTGTGCCACCCTTGTCCTTCAGCCTGTCCCTGTGCCACCCTTGTCCTTCAGCCTGTCCCTGTGCCACCCTTGTCCTTCAGCCTGTCCCTGTGCCACCCTTTGTCCTTCAGCCTGTCCCTGCCACCCTTGTCCTTCCAGCCTGTCCCTGTGCCACCCTTGTCCCTTCAGCCTGTCCCTGCCACCCTTGTCCTTCAGCCTGTCCCTGTGCCACCCTTGTCCTTCAGCCTGTCCCTGTGCCACCCTTTGTCCTTCTGCCTGTCCCTGTGCCACCCTTGTCCTTCAGCCTGTCCCTGCCACCCTTGTCCTTCAGCCTGTCCCTGCCACCCTTGTCCTTCAGCCTGTCCCTGTGCCACCCTTGTCCTTCAGCCTGTCCCTGTGCCACCCTTGTCCTTCAGCCTGTCCCTGCCACCCTTGTCCTTCAGCCTGTCCCTGCCACCCTTGTCCTTCAGCCTGTCCCTGCCACCCTTGTCCTTCAGCCTGTCCCAGCCACCCTTGTCCTTCAGCCTGTCCCTGCCACCCTTGTCCTTCAGCCTGTCCCTGCCACCCTTGTCCTTCAGCCTGTCCCTGCCACCCTTGTCCTTCAGCCTGTCCCTGTGCCACCCTTGTCCTTCAGCCTGTCCCTGTGCCACCCTTGTCCTTCAGCCTGTCCCTGTGCCACCCTTGTCCTTCAGCCTGTCCCTGTGCCACCCTTGTCCTTCAGCCTGTCCCTGTGCCACCCTTGTCCTTCAGCCTGTCCCTGTGCCACCCTTGTCCTTCAGCCTGTCCCTGCCACCCTTGTCCTTCAGCCTGTCCCTGCCACCCTTGTCCTTCAGCCTGTCCCTGCCACCCTTGTCCTTCAGCCTGTCCCTGCCACCCTTGTCCTTCAGCCTGTCTCTGCCACCCTTGTCCTTCAGCCTGTCCCTGCCACCCTTGTCCTTCAGCCTGTCCCTGTGCCACCTTCAGCTTTCCTCCTCTGGTTGCGTGGGAGGAACAGTCTCTAGTGCACTGCTGTTGACCACGGCCCATAAGGTCAAAATAAGTGCACTATATAGGGAATAGGGTGCCATTTAGGATGCAGACGAGGAGAGAGAGAGAGAGAGAGAGAGAGAGAGAGAGAGAGAGAGAGAGAGAGAGAGAGAGAGAGAGAGACAGAGAGAGAGAGAGACAGAGAGAGAGAGAGAGAGAGAGAGAGAAAGAGAGAGAGAGAGAGAGAGAGAGAGAGAGAGAGAGAGAGAGAGAGAGAGAGAGAGAGAGAGAGAGAGAGAGAGAGAGAGAGAGAGAGAGAGAGAGAGAGAGAGAGAGAGAGAGAGAGAGACAGAGAAAGAGATAGAGAGAGAGAGAGAGAGAGAGAGAGAGAGAGAGAGAGAACACTAAGGCATTAGATAATAATATCATGTTATCTCCTATAGCCTGTAATTACCACTAAGACTGAAGAATGTGTCTCGCCATCACATGAGGTTGGTGGGACCATAATTGGGGAGACTGGGCTCGTGGTAATGACATGAGTGGAATGGTATCAAATAAATCAAACACATGGTTTCCATGGTTTCCAGGTGTTTGATGCCATTCCATTTACTCCGTTCCGGTCATTATTATGAGCCATCCTCCCCTCAGCAGCCTCCTGTGCTAGCCATACAGAACAAGGAAGGACACAGACATTACCACTTAGAACACAACAACAGCACATAGTAAGCCTGGTTCTAATCTACAGTGCATTCGGATAGGGTCGTTGTCCTGTTGGAAGGTGAACCTTCGCCCCCAGTCTGAGGTCCTGAGCGCTCTGGAGCAGGTTTTCATCAAGGATCTCTCTGTACTTTGCTCCGTTCATCTTTCCCTCGATCCTGACTAGTCTCCCAGTCCCTGCCGCTGAAAAACATCCCCACAGCATGATGCTGCCACCACCATGCTTCACCGTAGGGATGGTGCCAGGTTTCCTCCAGATGTGACACTTGGCATTCAGGCCAAAGAGTTCAATCTTGGTTTCATCAGACCAGAGAATCTTGTTTCTAATGGTTTGAGAGTTTTTAGGTGCCTTTTGGCAAACTCCAAGCGGGCTGTCATGTGCCTTTTACTGAGGAGTGGCTTCCGTCTGGCCACTCTACCATAAAGGCCTGATTGGCGGAGTGCTGCAGAGATGGTTGTCCTTCTGGAAGGTTCTCCCATCTCCATAAAGGAACTCTGAAGCTCTGTCAGAGTGACCATCGGGTTCTTGGTCACCTCCCTGACCAAGGCCCTTCTACCCCTATTGCTCAGTTTGGCCGGGGGCGGCCAGCTCTAGGAAGAGTCTCGGTGGTTCCAAACTTCTTCCATTTAAGAATGATGGAGGCCACTGTGTTCTTGGGGACCTTCAATGCTGCAGACTTTTTTGCTACCCTTCCCCAGATCTGTGCCTCGACACAATCCTGTCTCAGAGCTCTAGGGACAATTATTTCGACCTCATGGCTTGGTTTTTGCTCTGACATGCACTGTCAACTGTGGGACCTTATATAGACAGATGTGTCCCTTTCAAAATCATGTCCAATCCATTGAATTTACCACGGATGGACTCCAATCAAGTTGTAGAAACATCTCAAGGATGATCAATGGAAACAGGATGCACCTGAGCTCAATTTCAAATCTCATAGCAAAGGGTCTGAATACTTATGTAAATAAAGTATTTCTGTTCTGTTTTATTTGTAATACATTTGCAAAAATGTCTAAAACCTGTTTTCGCTTTGTAATTATGGGGTATTGTGTGTAGATTGATGATTTATTTAATCCATTTTAGAATAAGGCTGTAACGTAACAAAATGTGGAAAAAGTCAAGGGGGCTGAATACTTTCCGAATCACAGATTGAGCCTAGTCCGGGACTAAACAGCATTCTCAATAAAGATTATCCATCGCTTTTTAGTGCAGGACTTTATCTGTGTCAGGGAAACCTGCCCCAGACGTAAAAAGGAAGAACGGACAGGGCTGGCAGACCAGTGTGAATGGCTGTCTAGTGTATATCAGCGTGGCAGTGCAGGGCTAGTGCCAGAAAGGTAGTTCCCAAATGGCACCTTATTCCCCTTTGTAGTGCACTACTTTTGACTAGGGCCCTGGTCAAAAGTAGTGCACCACATAGGGAATAGGGTGCCATTTGGGACTAAGATGTAGAGTAAGGTAAGCCTGAGGCGGAGGGTATTGATGCTATTCTAGTCCAGTGGCTCTAACTGACTGAGTGCACCCTAAATGGGCCTATAGAGCTTTGGTCAAAAGTAGTGCACTATTTAGGGGATAGGATGCCATTTGGGACACACTGACTGACTGCAGGACGGTTATATTCTGGCAGGAGAAGAGCTGAGTGGTCAGCAGGAAGGAGATAAGTGTGGACATGTGTCCTGTCACTCCGAGAGGCAAGAAGGTTACACCATTACAGAGAGAAGGAGGAGTGGAGGAGGGGAGGAGAGGAGAGGTAGGGGGAGGGGAGGAGGAGAGAGAGAGAGGAGGGGAGGGAGGAGAGGAGAGGAGGAGGGGGGGAGGAGTGGAGAGAGGTAGGGGGAGGAGGAGGAGGAGAGAGGAGGGAGAGGGGGGGGGAGGAGGAGGGGATGAGTGGAGGAGAGGAGAGGTAGGGGGAGGGAGGGGAGGAGGAGGAGAAGAGAGGAGGAGGAGGAGGGAGGGAGGGAGGGGAGGGGATGAGTGGAGGAGAGGAGAGGTAGGGGGAGGGAGGGGAGGGAGGGGAGGGAGGGGGAGGGAGGGAGGGAGGGAGGAGGAGGAGGGGAGGAGTGGAGGAGAGGAGAGGTAGGGGGAGGGGAGGAGGAGAAGAGAGGAGGATGGAAAAAGAGAGGAGGAGGAGGGGAAAACTACACATTACAGAAGGGAGGAGGGTGGGGGAGGGGAAGAGGGGAGGAGGTGACAACAAGAGAGATAGAGAGAGAGAGAGAGAGAGAGAGAGAGAGAGAGAGAGAGAGAGAGAGAGAGAGAGAGAGAGAGAGAGAGAGAACAGAACACATGTCAGAACACATGTTTTTTTCCCATTCTTCTTTTTTGATGCAAATGGAATCTAACTAATTAATTACCCACCACCAACAGTAATTATGGAATGTTCTGGAGATTGTGACAGCCTTGGAATGCCACAATCCTTTGCAGCAGAAGGACCAGAGGCTTCTGAATAAGAGGACAGAGGATGCATCCCAAATGGTACCCTATTCCCTATGTAGTGCACAACTTTGCCCTGGTCAAAAGTAGTGCACAACATAGAAAATAGGGTGCCATTTGAGACGCATTCAGAGGTTTCTGTATACTATTAAGTGTGCTCTTATGCAGAGTCAGAGAAGGACAGGCAACGTTCTCAACACACCTCAACCCAATCGCAAAACATTAGGACCACCTGCTCTTTCCATGACGTAGACTGACCAGGTGAATCCAGGTGAAAGCTATGACCCCTTATTGATGTCACCTGTTAAATCCACTTCAATCAGTGTAGCTGAAGGGGAGGAGACAGGTTAAAGAATGAGTTTTAAGCCTTGAGACAATTGAGACATGGATTGTGTATGTGTGCCATTCAGAGGGTGAATGGGCAAGACAAAATATTTAAGTGCCTTTGAACGGGGTATGGTAGTAGGTGCCAGGCGCACCGGTTTGTGTCAAGAACTGCAACGCTACTGGGTTTTTCACGCTCAACAGTTTCCCGTGTGTATCAAGAATGGTCCACCACCCAAAGAACATCCAGCCAATTTGACACAACTCTGTGAAGCATTGGAGTCAACATGGGCCAGCATCCCTGTGGAACGCTTTCGACACCTTGTAGAGTCCATGCACCAACGAATTGAGGCTGTTCTGAGGGCAAAAGGGTTCCTAATATTTTGAACACTCAGTGCACTTACTAAGCACTACAGGGTTTTCCCCAATGACTTAGTGACTTATTCACTATCTATTAATTTATTTATATAACTACACAACCTGAACCCTACACAACTACACAACCTGTACCCTACACAACCACACAACCTGAACCCTACACAACTACACAACCTGAACCCTACACAACTACACAACCTGTACCCTACACAACCTCTACACCCTGAACCCTGCACAACTACACAACTACACAACCTGAACCCCTGCACAACTACACAACTACACACCCTGAACCCTACACAACTACACAACCTGTACCCTACACAACTACACACCCTGAACCCTACACAACTACACAACTACACAACCTGAACCCTACACAACTACACAACTACACACCCAGAACCCTACACAACTACACAACCTGTACCCTACACAACTACACAACCTCTACACCCTGAACCCTACACAACTACACAACCTCTACACCCTGAACCCTGCACAACTACACAACTACACAACCTGAACCCCTGCACAACTACACAACTACACATCCTGAACCCTGCACAACTACACAACTACACATCCTGAACCCTGCACAACTACACAACTACACATCCTGAACCCCTGCACAACTACACAACTACACAACCTGAACCCCTGCACAACTACACAACTACACAACCTGAACCCTGCATAACTGCATAACTACACAACTACACATCCTGAACCCTACACAACTACACAACCTCTTGCTTTGTGATGCTAGTTGTAGAGATTGTGTAGTCTAGTTGCATCACCCCAGTGTAGAGGGGAGTCAAGTGACAGCAAAGTGAATATGTGTGTTAGAGATTGACTACGTTGCAGTCAGACTATGCATAATCACTGATCCACAAATCACCTTGCATCTCAAATAACTATACATTGTGTGATCTAGATCATCTCTGTGCCTGACCTTGCTCAAACTGATCCCCTGAATCACGTCCAACATCTCATCAGTAAATGACAGAGATCTGAGTCACCACACTGGCTCTATGAGCTCTGACCCTGTAACCTTTGACCTCATTGAAACATTTGAAACATTGCAACATTAATTAATCTCCATTAAAAAAAAAAAATCTTCAACATTTCAGAACAAAATCTTGAATTATCAAACTGACAGGCAAGGAGCGGAAATCAGGACTAACATCTTGATAGCTATTACAACATGAGCCAATGATATGAGCCAATGACTCTTTCAATATGAAACTCTTCTATAGGTGAGCTGAATTTTCTTGGGCATTCTCTCTATGCCGGTGTTTCGGCCTGGTCCTGGGGACCCAAAGGTAGTGCACATTGTAGTTGATGCCCTGGAACTAGCCCTGCACACCTGATTCCACTAACCAGGCTCTGAAAGGTACAATGCAGAAGATGGACAGAACCAGCATTCTCTCTTACAATGCAGTCTACAACACATCACCCTACTCGTAATAGTCACACACACAAACACACACACACACACACACACACACACACACACCTCACCATCAGCCGCGTAGGCTCGGCTGGGCCCACCCAATCAGACCGAGTTCAAAAAATATATATATATGTTTTTTTGTAATGCTCTCTACATGTCAGTGTTCCAAACGAGACATTGTCTTTTTGTCTAAACACGTAAACACCATCAGATAGAACTCATAGCAAGCAGTGCACTAGGATGACATTCAGATTAACTGGAATGACATTCACTCTCATGGGATGGGGTGGCCAAAAATAACTAACTGAAAGCCACACCCCCAATAAGCCAGGAATACGACCATAGCTATAGCTATATGTACCATGTCACTGTGGTTCTATAGCTATATGCACCATGTCACTGTGGTTCTATAGCTATATGCACCATGTCACTGTGGTTCTATAGCTATATGCACCATGTCACTGTGGTTCTATAGCTATATGCACCATGTCACTGTGGTTCTATAGCTATATGCACCATGTCACTGTGGTTCTATAGCTATATGCACCATGTCACTGTGGTTCTATAGATATGCACCATGTCACTGTGGTTCTATAGATATATGCACCATGTCACTGTGGTTCTATAGCTATATGCACCATGTCACTGTGGTTCTATAGCTATATGCACCATGTCACTGTGGTTCTATAGCTATATGCACCATGTCACTGTGGTTCTATAGCTATATGCACCATGTCACTGTGGTTCTATAGCTATATGCACCATGTCACTGTGGTTCTATAGCTATATGCACCATGTCACTGTGGTTCTATAGCTATATGCACCATGTCACTGTGGTTATATAGCTATATGCACCATGTCACTGTGGTTCTATAGCTATATGCACCATGTCACTGTGGTTCTATAGCTATATGCACCATGTCACTGTGGTTCTATAGCTATATGCACCATGTCACTGTGGTTCTATGGCTATATGCACCATGTCACTGTGGTTCTATGGCTATATGCACCATGTCACTGTGGTTCTATAGCTATATGTACCATGTCACTGTGGTTCTATAGCTATATGTACCATGTCACTGTGGTTCTATAGATATATGCACCATGTCACTGTGGTTCTATGGCTATATGCACCATGTCACTGTGGTTCTATAGCTACAGTGGGGAAAAAAAGTATTTAGTCAGCCAACAATTGTGCAAGTTCTCCCACTTAAAAAGATGAGAGAGGACTGTAATTTTCATCATAGGTACACGTCAACTATGACAGACAAATTGAGAAAAAAAATCCAGAAAATCACATTGTAGGATTTTTAATTAATTTATTTGCAAATTATGGTGGAAAATAAGTATTTGGTCACCTACAAACAAGCAAGATTTCTGGCTCTCACAGACCTGTAACTTCTTCTTTAAGAGGCTCCTCTGTCCTCCCTCGTTACCTGTATTAATGGCACCTGTTTGAACTTGTTATCAGTATAAAAGACACCTGTCCACAACCTCAAACAGTCACACTCCAAACTCCACTATGGCCAAGACCAAAGAGCTGTCAAAGGACACCAGAAACAAAATTGTTGACCTGCACCAGGCTGGGAAGACTGAATCTGCAATAGGTAAGCAGCTTGGTATGAAGAAATCAACTGTGGGAGCAATTATTAGGAAATGGAAGACATACAAGACCACTGATAATCTCCCTCGATCTGGGGCTCCACGCAAGATCTCACCCCGTGGGGTCAAAATGATCACAAGACCGGTGAGCAAAAATCCCAGAACCACACGGGGGACCTAGTGAATGACCTGCAGAGAGCTGGGACCAAAGTAACAAAGCCTACCATCAGTAACACACTACGCCGCCGGGGACTCAAATCCTGCAGTGCCAGACGTGTCCCCCTGCTTGAAGCCAGTACATGTCCAGGCCCGTCTGAAGTTTGCTAGAGCGCATTTGGATGATCCAGAAGAGGATTGGGGAGAATGTCATATGGTCAGATGAAACCAAAATATAACTTTTTGGTAAAAACTCAACTCGTCGTGTTTGGAGGACAAAGAATGCTGAGTTGCATCCAAAGAACACCATACCTACTGTGAAGCATGGGGGTGGAAACATCATGCTTTGGGGCTGTTTTTTCTGCAAAGGGACCAGAACGACTGATCCGTGTAAAGGAAAGAATGAATGGGGCCATGTATCGTGAGATTTTGAGTGAAAACCTCCTTCCATCAGCAAGGGCATTGAAGATGAAACGTGGCTGGGTCTTTCAGCATGACAATGATCCCAAACACACCGCCCGGGCAACAAAGGAGTGGCTTCGTAAGAAGCATTTCAAGGTCCTGGAGTGGCCTAGCCAGTCTCCAGATCTCAACCCCATAGAAAATCTTTGGAGGGAGTTGAAAGTCTGTGTTGCCCAGCGACAGCCCCAAAACATCACTGCTCTAGAGGAGATCTGCATGGAGGAATGGGCCAAAATACCAGCAACAGTGTGTGAAAACCTTGTGAAGACTTACAGAAAACGTTTGACCTGTGTCATTGCCAACAAAGGGTATATAACAAAGTATTGAGAAACTTTTGTTATTGACCAAATACTTATTTTCCACCATAATTTGCAAATCAATTCATTAAAAATCCTACAATGTGATTTTCTGAAAAAAAAAAACTCATTTTGTCTGTCATAGTTGACGTGTACCTATGATGAAAATTACAGGCCTCTCTCATCTTTTTAAGTGGGAGAACATGCACAATTGGTGGCTGACTAAATACTTTTTCCCCCACTGTATATGTACCATGTCACTGTGGTTCTATAGCTATATGTACCATGTCACTGTGGTTCTATAGCTATATGCACCATGTCACTGTGGTTCTATGGCTATATGCACCATGTCACTGTGGTTCTATAGATATATGCACCATGTCACTGTGGTTCTATAGCTATATGCACCATGTCACTGTGGTTCTATAGCTATATGCACCATGTCACTGTGGTTCTATAGCTATATGCACCATGTCACTGTGGTTCTATAGCTATATGCACCATGTCACTGTGGTTCTATAGCTATATGTACCATGTCACTGTGGTTCTATAGCTATATGCACCATGTCACTGTGGTTCTATAGCTATATGCACCATGTCACTGTGGTTCTATAGCTATATGCACCATGTCACTGTGGTTCTATAGATATATGCACCATGTCACTGTGGTTCTATAGATATATGCACCATGTCACTGTGGTTCTATAGCTATATGCACCATGTCACTGTGGTTCTATAGCTATATGCACCATGTCACTGTGGTTCTATAGCTATATGCACCATGTCACTGTGGTTCTATAGCTATATGTACCATGTCACTGTGGTTCTATAGCTATATGTACCATGTCACTGTGGTTCTATAGCTATATGCACCATGTCACTGTGGTTCTATAGCTATATGTACCATGTCACTGTGGTTCTATAGCTATATGCACCATGTCACTGTGGTTCTATAGCTATATGCACCATGTCACTGTGGTTATATAGCTATATGTACCATGTCACTGTGGTTCTATAGCTATATGCACCATGTCACTGTGGTTCTATAGCTATATGCACCATGTCACTGTGGTTCTATAGCTATATGCACCATGTCACTGTGGTTCTATAGCTATATGCACCATGTCACTGTGGTTCTATAGCTATATGCACCATGTCACTGTGGTTCTATAGATATATGCACCATGTCACTGTGGTTCTATAGCTATATGACCATGTCACTGTGGTTCTATAGCTATATGCACCATGTCACTGTGGTTCTATGGCTATATGCACCATGTCACTGTGGTTCTATAGATATATGCACCATGTCACTGTGGTTCTATAGCTATATGCACCATGTCACTGTGGTTCTATAGCTATATGCACCATGTCACTGTGGTTCTATAGCTATATGCACCATGTCACTGTGGTTCTATAGCTATATGCACCATGTCACTGTGGTTCTATAGCTATATGTACCATGTCACTGTGGTTCTATAGCTATATGCACCATGTCACTGTGGTTCTATAGCTATATGCACCATGTCACTGTGGTTCTATAGCTATATGCACCATGTCACTGTGGTTCTATAGATATATGCACCATGTCACTGTGGTTCTATAGATATATGCACCATGTCACTGTGGTTCTATAGCTATATGCACCATGTCACTGTGGTTCTATAGCTATATGCACCATGTCACTGTGGTTCTATAGCTATATGCACCATGTCACTGTGGTTCTATAGCTATATGTACCATGTCACTGTGGTTCTATAGCTATATGTACCATGTCACTGTGGTTCTATAGCTATATGCACCATGTCACTGTGGTTCTATAGCTATATGTACCATGTCACTGTGGTTCTATAGCTATATGCACCATGTCACTGTGGTTCTATAGCTATATGCACCATGTCACTGTGGTTCTATAGCTATATGCACCATGTCACTGTGGTTCTATAGCTATATGCACCATGTCACTGTGGTTCTATAGCTATATGC
>NC_059220.1:2684841-2747341 GCF_020615455.1 Coregonus clupeaformis
ACACAGGATGTCTGCATAAACAACTCTAATTCTACTGTATACTACAGAAAGGCTCTCTTGTACAAGCAAACATAAGTTGATCCTGGTAGTGTGAACAACACCAAAACCCATTCCAAATGAACAACACCAAAACCCATTCCAAATGAACAACACCAAAACCAAAACCCATTCAAAATAAACAGGGAAGAACCCATTCCAAATAAACAGGGAAGAACCCATTCCAAATAAACAGGTAAAAATACATTCCAAATGAACAGGGAAAAACCCATTCCAAATGAACAGGGAAAAATACATTCCAAATGAACAGGGAAAGTACATTGATCACCACAATTTAAATGGTCGACCCAGATCCCATCCCACCAACCAACCAGCCCTCCCAGGTGAATTTATAATAAAGTAGATCCTTGCAACAACTAAAATGACCGACCACGATCCCACCAAACAATCCACATGTAATGTTGCCTCCTGCTGGACAACAGACAGTGAATGGCTAGACAACAATCAATCAACCAATCTATCAATCCATTAATCAATCAATCAAAATAAAATGAAATAAAAGTGTTTCTCTTACCAGGTCTCGTCGTTCCTGAACTCCAGTTCTCCGTAGGTGTCCTCAAAGTCCTCCCCTCCTCCCTTGGCGATCCCCTCCATTGTACGATAGGGCACGATGACCGTCCCCCTCGCCCCCGAAGTCCTCAGCACCTTCACCTCCATCACGCCCACGCTCTCGCTCACCTGACACGTGTCGCTCTCGAAGGTGAATATCCCGGCGTGGTCGTCGTCCAGGATGGTAACCGTGGCGATGGACGGGAACCCCAGCAGGGCCTTGGGGTACGGGAGAGAGTTGGGGGACAGTAGCGTCTCGTCCTCGTCTGACTCCAGGACGCGCACGTTGCTGAGACGCACGAAGAAGTGCTCGTCCTCCTCAAAGATGTCGTCGTCGATGATTCCGACGCTGATCTCCTTGACAATCTCGCCGGGCTTGAACACCACGGTGCCCTCGGTGAACTCGTAGTCTGCGCCGGCGTTGGCCGAGCCGTCCTCCGTCTTGTAATCCACGTAAATGGTATTGGCCATGTCGCCGCCCTTCCTGGCGATGGCCAGCAGGGCGGCGCCACAGTTCTCCAGGCACTGGTACACGGCGGGTTCGAAGGCGATCTGTGACACGTACTCCTCCACTTCCTCCCCCACCACACACACCTCCTGCACGCTGGCGCTCCTCTTGGTCTGCTCCGTCACGTGCTTCTTCAGGATGTTCCCGGCGCCCGTCATCATGCGCGTGGCCTGGATGCGGTAGAAGGCTCTACTCTTCTGCTGGTGAGACAAGGCGTAGTAGTTAGCCATCTCTACCAGCTGGTCCATCTCCTTCTCTGGGTGTTTCTGCTTCAGGTCTTTCAGGATCCGGATCATATCCCGCCGAGACTCGTCTACTTCTTTTCCCTCGATCAGGCTGATGAGGTTATTGGCGGCGCCTCCGTCGTGGGCGAAGTGCGAGTTGACCATCTTGCCACCGCCGTCCATCATCTCGATGCCCTTGGAGCGCTCGTGCTCGGTCTCGATGATCACACCGCGGAGGTTGTCGGCGCGGTACTTCTTGTGCATGAACTTGTAGAAGAGGAGTCGTCGGTCGGCTACCCAGGCCAGGATGACACAGATGGGGAAGAAGGCCAGGGTGAGCAGCCCCTCCCATATCTGGACCACGTTGGGACTGAACACCGCCAGGATCATGTAGAGCCAGATGTAGGCGAAGATACTCCACGCCGACGTCACAAAGAACACTCTGAGATGTTTCACCTTCCTCGTCTCCCCCTCTGGGATCACAGACACACACAGGCCGATGATCACGAACATGTTGAAGGCAGCGCTGCCGACGATCGTAGACGGCCCCAGCTCCCCGGCTTGGAAGTCGTGTCCGCAGACCTCGATGACAGACAGCAGGATCTCAGGGGTACTAGAACCCAGGGCCATGAGGGTGAGGTTGGAGACCGTCTCGTTCCAGACTCTGATGGTGGCGGTGGTGGTCTCTCCGTTGGCTCTCTTGATAATGATCTCCTTCTCCTGGGAGGTGATGACCTCGATGGCCGCCATGAAGCGGTCCGCTATGATGGACACTCCCAGGAACATGTAGATCATAGCTACGAAGTAGACGATGACGCGGGCCATCTTATCCCCCATGGAGGGATCCTCAGGGTACCAGATGGGCAGGACGATCCCTGGCTTGCACCTGGACGTGCCCTCGGAGCAGGTGGCATTGTGGGAGTCTGTGGTGGTGGTGGGGCTGGGGGTGGTGCGGGCGCCCTCTGCGCCCAGGAAGGCTGCGGCCACGGAGAGCAGGCCAAACCAGAGGCAGGCTTGGTAGGAGGAGGACGACCCCGTCCTGATCCCCGGCCCCGACCCCGGCCTCGTCAGCCTCGGCCTGAAGCGATCCATCTACCCTCTGGGGTCCTGGGGGTCCTTACCACACTGACGAGCCCTCTGGGATCCAGCACTGGGCTGTGGCTGGTACCTCACAACACCTGGAGAGAGAGAGAGAGAGAGAGAGAGAGAGAGAGAGAGAGAGAGAGAGAGAGAGAGAGAGAGAGAGAGAGAGAGAGAGAGAGAGAGGGAGAGAGAGAGAGGAGAGAGAGAGAGAGAGAGAGAGAGAGAGAGAGAGAGAGAGAGAGAGAGAGAGAGAGAGAGAGAGAGAGAGAGAGAGAGAGAGAGAGAGAGGAGAGAGATAGAGACAGAGAGAGAGAGAGAGAGACAGGAGAGAGAGAGACAGAGAGAGAGAGGCAGAGAGAGACAGGAGAGAGAGAGAGACAGAGAGAGAGAGAGAGAGAGAGAAAGAGAGAGAGAGAGAGAGACAGAGAGAGAGAGAGAGAGAGACAGAGAGAGAGAGAGAGACAGAGAGAGAGAGAGAGAGAGAGAGAGAGAGAGAGAGAGAGAGAGAGAGAGAGAGAGAGAGAGAGACAGAGAGAGAGAGGCAGAGAGAGACAGGAGAGAGATAGAGACAGAGAGAGAGGCAGAGAGAGAGAGAGAGAGACAGGAGAGAGAGAGACAGAGAGAGAGAGGCAGAGAGAGACAGGAGAGAGAGAGAGACAGAGAGAGAGAGACAGAGAGAGAGAGAGAGAGAGAGAGACAGAGAGAAATGAATGACAGTTGAAGATAATAATATTGAGCCAATATACTGTTTATTGTGCACTGAGAGGTCCAATAGCTTTTTTCACAGTGAATAATGGGTTGAAGCTTAACTCAAGCAAATACATTTGTACATTTTCCAGATTGAGAAATAGGCCTATGGTATCAGCAGCCCAAGCCATTCGCCGGAAATTGAGCTATTTAATGAAGTGTGTGTGTCTGTTAGCCTTCTGCTATGAGGAATATCAATGACCTTTCTTCCATACCACTGTATAAAAGGCGTGATCACAAGACCTCAGTGACTTCTAAGCTTGGTGGACTGGAACACAAGTTTGTCTGCGTCCCAAATGTCTCCCTATTCCCTATATAGGGCACTACTTTTGACCAGAGCCATATGGGTGGCATTTGGGACACATCCAGTTTCACATGCTCAGAAATGCTCAGCTCTGTAAATTACTATGAACATTGTGGATAACATTATTTTCTGCTTAAAATCACATACAGTTCATCGACCCCTTTCAGAACCCTGCTCTATACTGCTATATACTGCTCTATACTGCTCTATACTGCTCTATACTGCTATATACTGCTCTATACTGCTCTCTAATGCTCTATACTGCTCTATACTGCTCTATACTGCTATATACTGCTCTATACTGCTCTATACTGCTCTATACTGCTCTATACTGCTCTATACTGCTCTCTAATGCTCTCTAATGCTCTATACTGCTCTATACTGCTCTATACTGCTCTATACTGCTCTATACTGCTCTATACTGCTCTCTAATGCTCTATACTGCTCTATACTGCTCTATACTACTCTTTACTGCTCTCCACTGATCTCTACTGCTCTATACTGCTCTATACTGCTCTATACTGCTATATACTGCTCTATACTGCTCTATACTGTTCTATACTGCTCTATATTGCTCTATATTGCTCTATACTGCTATATACTGCTCTATACTGCTCTATACTGCTCTATACTGTTCTATACTGCTCTCTACTGCTCTATATTGCTCTATACTACTATATACTGCTCTATACTGCTCTATACTGCTCTATACTGCTCTATATTGCTCTATACTGCTCTATATTGCTCTATACTGCTATATACTGCTCTATACTGCTCTATACTGTTCTATACTGCTCTCTACTGCTCTCTAATGGGCGGCAGGTAGCTTAGTGGTTAAGAGCGTTGTGCCGGTAACCGAAAGGTTGCTGGTTCTAATCCCTGAGCCGACTAGGTGAAAAATCTGTCGATGTGCCCTTGAGCAAGGCACTTAACCCTAATTGCTCCTGTAAGTCGCTCTGGATAAGAGCGTCTGCTAAATGACGTAAATGTAAAATGTAATGCTCTATGTTGCACATGGAGAACAGTTAGCCATACATGCCACACGTTAAGGCTTCAATCGCTGAGGGACATCATGGCTTACGGACAATTCACTCGACTCTGCTATTTAACCACACAGCTTTTCCATTTTCCCATATTGAATCGAACGGCGGATTGTGGTAAGAGTACGCGGAGGGTATGTTTCATCATCAACAATACTGAGGTTGAAAACATCCAGAGCTCCTCTTCGCCCGACCTGGAGTTCCTGATGTTAAAATGCCGACCCCACCAAATGCTGAGGGGAATTTACACGTGTTAATTATCGTGGCTGTGTACATACCGCCACCAAGCGGCACTCAGCGAACAGTACAAGAACATCAGCCAGCACGTTATCCGCTCACCCGCAAGCAGTCTTTATTGTCGTGGTAGATTATAACCAATGAAGTTAGCGGAACGAACCCTGATGACTCGGTGGCGTGCGACGTGTACAAGGCATATCCATTAGGGACACAAAAAAGACAATACAGCCTCTAACTTTGAATTGAACAACTCAGACTCACGACCGACACAAGTGGCTAGGACTGCAGGCTTTCACGGACTACAAAGGCAAATCCAGCTGCGCGGTGCCCACCGAAGCCTCCCTCCCAGGCGAGCTTAACACATTCTATGCTCGCTTCAAGGCAGACAATACCGAGCCATCCAGGAAGGTTCTAGCTGCTCCGGACAAACCAGGTGCTATTGTTCCCACCAAGCTCGACACCAAGCTCAGAGCCCTGGGTCTGGACACCACCCTCTGCAACAGGATCCTGGACTTGGCAACAACACCTCCTCCACACCAGACTCTTAACTCAGGGGCCCCCCAGGGGTGTGTCCTCAGCCCTCTGCTGGACTCCCTGTTCACCCACGACAGCGTGGATTTGCACGACACCAACTCCATCATCAAGTTTGCTGACGACACCACGGTTGTAGTCCTGGTAACCAACAACGATGAGTCAGCATTTAGGGAGGAGGTAAGTGAACTGGAATTGTGGTGCCAGGACAACAACCTCTCCCTCAAAGTCAGCAAAACAAAGGAGTGATTATTTACTTCAAGAAACAGAGGAGGGATCATGCCCCGATCCACATCAACAGGACTTCAGTAGAGAGAGTCAGCAGTTTTAATTCCTCGGCATCCACATCACCGAGGACTTGACATGGACCAACAACACCACCACTCTTGTCAAGAGGGAACAACAGTGTCTCTACTTCCTAAGGCGGCTGAAGAAATTTGGCAATGCCACACCGGATCCTCACCAAATGCTACCACTGCATCATCAAGTGCATCCTGACCAGTTGCATCACGGCCTGGTAAGGGAATTGCTCCATCCACGACCCCCAGGCCCTCCAGCGGGTGGTGTAGACGGCCCAGTACATCACTGGGACCGTGCTCCCACCCATCCAGGACATCACTGGGACCGGTGCTCCCACCCATCCAGGACATCACTGGGACCGTGCTCCCACCCATCCAGGACATCACTGGGACCGGTGCTCCCACCCATCCAGGACATCACTGGGACCGGTGCTCCCACCCATCCAGGACATCACTGGGACCGTGCTCCCACCCATCCAGGACATCACTGGGACCGTGCTCCCACCCATCCAGGACATCACTGGGACCGTGCTCCCACCCATCCAGGACATCACTGGGACCGGTTCTCCCACCCATCCAGGACATCACTGGGACCGTACTCCCACCCATCCAGGACATCACTGGGACCGTGCTCCCACCCATCCAGGACATCACTGGGACCGTGCTCCCACCCATCCAGGACATCACTGGGACCGGTGCTCCCACCCATCCAGGACATCACTGGGACCGTGCTCCCATCCATCCAGTGCATCACTGGGACCGGTGCTCCCACCCATCCAGGACATCACTGGGACCGTGCTCCCACCCATCCAGGACATCACTGGGACCGTGCTCCCACCCATCCAGGACATCTACTAGAAACGGTGCCTGAGGAAGGCATGCAGCATCATCAAGGACCCCACACCCTCCAGCCACGAGCTGTTCTCTCTCTTACCGTCGGGCAGAAAAAAACAGTACCAAAATGATACCACTGCAACAGAAAAAATATATTTGCCAAAGTCAGAGAATGGCACTTGATCCAGACAGATAAACTTAGCTACTGCTCTTTTCAATCATTGGGCATTTTTTTTGAGTTCAGTATCATTACATTTGAACATGTTTAGGTCAACATTTTTCAGGAGACAGTCATGTATACATTAATTGAATCAATCATACAATCAATCTGAATTTGTTTTTACCAATCTAACTACATAACAACCTAATGGTAATCATTTATTTGAATGGTAAATCTCTATTGATAAACTGGGTAAAACAAGACGTAGCCTAGGCCTATCCACAGTACAGGTACCTGCATATTCAATAGGAGTGTGTGAATGCATTGAGTTGTTAAGCTTGTTTTGGCTTGTTTCATGGGGCTACGGATGACAAAACAATCTGTTTCCTGTTTCCATTTGGGACTTATTTTACAAGTAGCTTCTTTTATAAAAATGTGTGCTGTCTCTTTAACCAGTAATGACGTCATTCACAAGCAAGACCAAATATGTGAATTAATCAAGTTTTTTGGTGGCAATCAGCTTTGAAATCTGCATATTTTGCATTATGGTTTGCATATTATCAAAGACAAAGTACTTGGGTACTGAACTGATGTTTTAATTTATTTTTTATTTTAGGGGTAGATCAGCTTTAATATTGCAGATAGATTGTAACTTCCATCAATGTAATTGTCTGCATCACTTCCAATCCCCCATATGTTTTTTTTTCTCGCAAATAAATATATATATATGTATATATATACATACACACATATACATACATATATATATATATATATATATATATATATACAGTGAGGGAAAAAAGTGTTTGATCCCCTGCTGATTTTGTACTTTTGCCCACTGACAAAGACATGATCAGTCTATAATTTTAATGGTAGGTTTATTTGAACAGTGAGAGACAGAATAAAAACTAAAAAATCCAGAAAAACGCATGTCAAAAATGTTATACATTTATTTGCATTTTAATGAGGGAAATAAGTATTTGACCCCTCTGTAAAACATTACTTAGTACTTGGTGGCAAAACCCTTGTTGGCAATGACAGAGGTCAGACGTTTCTTGTAGTTTTTAATTTTTTGATTTAACCTTTATTTAACCAGGTAAGCCAGTTGAGAACAAGTTCTCATTTACAACTGCGACCTGGCCAAGATAAAGCAAAGCAGTGCGATAAAAACAACAACAACACAGAGTTACATATGGAATAAACAAAACATACAGTCAAAAATACAACAGAAAATATATATACAGTGTGTGCAAATGTAGCAAGTTATGGAGGTAAGGCAATAAATAGGCTATAGTGCAAAATAATTACAATTAGTATTAACACTGGAGTGATAGATGTGCAAGAGATGATGTGCAAATAGAGATACTGGGGTGCAAATTAGCAAAATAAATAACAATATGGGGATGAGGTAGTTGGGTGGGCTAATTTCAGATGGGCTGTGTACAGGTGCAGTGATCGGTAAGGTGCTCTGACAACTGATGCTTAAAGTTAGTGAGGGAGATAAGAGATTCCAGCTTCAGAGATTTTTGCAATTCGTTCCAGTCATTGGCAGCAGAGAACTGGAAGGAATGGCGGCCAAAGGAGGTGTTGGCTTTGGGGATGACCAGTGAGATATACCTGCTGGAGCGCATACTACGGGTGGGTGTTGCTATGGTGACCAATGAGCTAAGATAAGGCGGGGATTTGCCTAGAAGTGATTTATAGATGGCCTGGAGCCAGTGGGTTTGGCGACAAATATGTAGTGAGGACCAGCCAACAAGAGCGTACAGGTCACAGTGATGGGTAGTATATGGGGCTTTGGTGACAAAACGGATGGCACTGTGATAGACTACATCCAATTTGCTGAGTAGTGTTGGAGGCTATTTTGTAAATGACATCGCCGAAGTCAAGGATCGGTAGGATAGTCAGTTTTACGAGGGCATGTTTGGCAGCATGAGTGAAGGAGGCTTTGTTTGCGAAATAGGAAGCCGATTCTAGATTTAACTTTGGATTGGAGATTCTTAATGTGAGTCTGGAAGGAGAGTTTACGGTCTAACCAGACACCTAGGTATTTGTAGTTGTCCATATACTCTAGGTCAGACCCATCGAGAGTAGTGATTCTAGTCGGGTGGGCGGGTGCCAGCAGCGTTCGATTGAAGAGCATGCATTTAGTTTTACTAGTGTTTAAGAGCAGTTGGAGGCTACTGAAGGAGTGTTGTATGGCATTGAAGCTCGTTTGGAGGTTTGTTAACACAGTGTCCAATGAAGGGCCAGATGTATACAAAATGGTGTCTTCTGCGTAGAGGTGGATCAGAGAGTCACCAGCAGCAAGAGCGACATCATTGATATACACAGAGAAAAGAATCTGCCCAAGAATTGAACCCTGTGGCACCCCCATAGAGACTGCCATAGGTCCAGACAACAGGCCCTCCGATTTGACACATTGAACTCTATCTGAGAAGTAGTTGGTGAACCAGGCGAGGCAGTCATTTGAGAAACCAAGGCTATTTAGTCTGCCATAGTAGTTGGCCACCAGGTTTGCATACATCTCAGGAGGGATTTTGTCCCACTCCTCTTTGCAGATCTTCTCCAAGTCATTAAGGTTTCGAGCCTGATGTTTGGCAACTCGAACCTTCAGCTCCCTCCACAGATTTTCTATGGGATTAAGGTCTGGAGACTGGCTAGGCCACTCCAGGACCTTAATGTGCTCTTCTTGAGCCACTCCTTTGTTGCCTTGGCCGTGTGTTTTGGGTCATTGTCATGCTGGAATACCCATCCACGACCCATTTTCAATGCCCTGGCTGAGGGAAGGAGGTTCTCACCCAAGATTTGACGGTACATGGCGCCGTCCATCGTCCCTTTGAGGCGGTGAAGTTGTCCTGTCCCCTTAGCAGAAAAACACCCCCAAAGCATAATGTTTCCACCTCCATGTTTGACGGTGGGGATGGTGTTCTTGGGGTCATAGGCAGCATTCCTCCTCCTCCAAACACGGCGAGTTGAGTTGATGCCAAAGAGCTCGATTTTGGTCTCATCTGACCACAACACTTTCACCCAGTTCTCCTCTGAATCATTCAGATGTTCATTGGCAAACTTCAGACGGGCCTGTATATGTGCTTTCTTGAGCAGGGGGACCTTGCGGGCGCTGCAGGATTTCAGTCCTTCACGGCATAGTGTGTTACCAATTGTTTTCTTGGTGACTATGGTCCCAGCTGCCTTGAGATCATTGACAAGATCCTCCCGTGTAGTTCTGGGCTGATTCCTCACCGTTCTCATGATCATTGCAACTCCACGAGGTGAGATCTTGCATGGAGCCCCAGGCCGAGGGAGAATGACAGTTATTTTGTGTTTCTTCCATTTGCGAATAATCGCACCAACTGTTGTCACCTTCTCACCAAGCTGCTTGGTGATGGTCTTGTAGCCCATTCCAGCCTTGTGTAGGTCTACAATATTGTCCCTGACATCCTTGGAGAGCTCTTTGGTCTTGGCCATGGTGGAGAGTTTGGAATCTGATTGATTGATTGCTTCTGTGGACAGGTGTCTTTTATACAGGTAACAAGCTGAGATTAGGAGCACTCCCTTTAAGAGTGTGCTCCTAATCTCAGCTCGTTACCTGTATAAAAGACACCTGGGAGCCACAAATCTTTCTGATTGAGAGGGGGTCAAATACTTATTTCCCTCATTAAAATGCAAATCAATTTATAACATTTTTGACATGCGTTTTTCTGGATTTTTTTGTTGTTATTCTGTCACTCACTGTTCAAATAACCCTACCATTAAAATTATAGACTGATCATTTCTTTGTCAGTGGGCAACCTTACAAAATCAGCAGGGGATCAAATACTTTTTTCCCTCACTGTATATACATACACATACATACATATAAATACATATACATACACATATACATATCCTTTAAAAAATATATATTTCCCTTTATTACTTTCCAACCCCACCACCCCTTCCCTAATTGGAGTAAACTAGTGAACAACAATGCTTAGACCTCTACTTCCAGCTTATACATACTATATACATTTTATGGACACAGTCAATTTTACAATAATTCTACTTTGTTTGTTTTTACTCCTGAACTTCCTCTACCCTCAACCTCTCCGATCATTTTCATGATGTCCATCCGGTTTGCTTCTATATGCCATATCTTTCTAACTGTGCTCTTTCACAAAAGATCTCAACCTATAACCTATATACTTATTATGGACACAGTATTCTTTACATTAGTTATCTTGTTGTTATTAGTTGTTGTTAGTTGTTATTAGTCCCATCCTTCAACTTCATTCAACACCACCCATCTATCTCTTAACACCATCCATATTGGATTTATATTTGCCATATATTTTTTAACTGTACTGTGATGTTTTACAAAAGTTCTTAACCTTTCTATTCTCATTGTTTCTACAAATTGTAAATTGAAAATATTTTTTTTGGCTAAAAGTATTATTATATTATTGATCGATTGACTATGACTTTTCAGATCACCCAGTAGTGCTATCTGCAGGGTTAGCTCCAGGTAAATATTGCAATCCTTTAGCCATTCCTGGACCTGTGTCCAAAAACCAGCTACAAATGGACAGTACCAAAACAAATGATCTAATGATTCTGTCTCTTCACAGCAAAATCTGCAGAGCTGGGAAGATTGTATCCCCCATATAAATAACATTCTATTGGTAGCAAGAATTGTATATAATAATTTAAATTGAAAAATTATAAGTTTTGAATCCGGCTTCGTTTTGCATATCAGTTCATAAACACTATGCCATGGAATCGGTACGTCAAAAATCTCTTCCCAACTATTTTGCAATCTATATGGGACGGCTGTCAATCCTTTGGTTCTTAAATGAAACTGGTATACTTTTTTATTTATCACAATTTTCTTTAACCAATTATATTATTTAATGCAGGGCCGACAGACAAGTTCCTTACTTTTTCCCCCTTCCACTTTCCTCTTCCATTTTTGCGGTAATGCTGCAATTATTTGGTTGTAATTTTGGGTAGAGCAGACATTTCCATATGTTTTTGTTAGCTGCATTATCGACATAACTCTACCAGTCATACCTATGATATCATTTACGAAGATGATACCTTTTTTAAACATTTTGTCAAAAAATAATGTATTTTTATCAATTAGTATATTTGAGTTTAACCACAATATTTGTTGCATTATTTGTTCTGTCGTTTCTGGAGGATTAAATTGAAATTGCAACCAACTTTCTATGGCTTGTTTTATAAATAGTGATATTTGGGAGATTATTTCCTTTTCAAATAACTGAAAGTGAGAGGTTGTAATCTGAATAAAGGGAAAAAGGCCATTCTTGAACATTGGGTGAGACAATCTTACTAATTTGCTAGAGAACCAGTTCGGATTTAAGTATAACTTTTGTATGACTGAAGCTTTTAGTGATAGGTCTAATAATATAATATTTAATCATTTCTGTCCTCCGAATTCATATTCATTACATAAATAGGCCCGTTTAATTTTGTCTGGCTTGCCGTTCCAAATAAAATGGAATATTTTTTTCTCATATAATTTAAAAAACTGTTTGCTAGGCGTAGGCAAGACCATAAGCAAATAGGTAAACTGGGATAATACTAAAGCGTTAATCAGGGTGATTTTTCCACAAATTGACAGGTATTTTCCTTTCCATGGTAGCAAGATCTTATCTATTTTTGGAGTGAGATCATTTATTTCATTTGGTATATGTATTCCAAGTATATCCACATCACCATCAGACCATTTTATTGGTAAACTACAAGGTAATGTAAAAATTGTGTTTTTTTGTGACCAATACGTAATATAGTACATTTGTCATAATTTTGTTGTAATCCAGAGAGGTTAGAAAATGTATCTAGATCCTCTATGAGGCTGTGGAGGCATTCAAGTTGTGGATTTAAAAGAAAGCATGAATCATCAGCGTACAATGACACCTTTGTTTTTAAGCCCTGGATTTCTAATCCCTTGATATTATTGTTGGATCTGATTTTAATAGCTAACATCTCGATGGCCATAATAAATAGATATACCAATAGTGGACAACCTTGTTTCACTCCTCTTGACAGTTTAAAACTTCCGGAGAAATAGCCATTATTTACTATTTTACACCTAGGGGTACTAGACATGATTTTAACCCAATTTATAAGAGATTCTCCAAAATTGAAATGCTCCAGGCATTTATATATAAACCCCAGTCCTACCTTATCAAATGCCTTTTCAAAGTCTGCTATGAATAGCAGGCCTGGTTTCCCAGATTTTTCATAGTGTTCTATTGTTTCCAGTACTTGCCTTATATTATCTCCAATGTATCGTCCATGTAAAAAACCTGTCTGATTAGAATGAATAATGTCCGACAATACCTTTTTAATTCTATGCGCTATACATTTTGCTAGAATTTTTACATCACAACACTGAAGTGTAAGGGGCCTCCAATTTTTTTTAATGGACTGGATCTTTATATTTTCCACTTGTATCCTGTTTCAGTAATAATTAAATCAGACCTTCTTCTTGAGTGTCTGATAATCTACCATTTACATAGGAGTGGTTAAAACACGCTAATAACGGTCCTCTGAGTATATCAAAAAAGGTTTGGTATACCTCGACTGGTATGCCATCCAACCCTGGAGTTTTCCCAGACTTAAAGTATTTAATTGCATCCAGAAGTTCCTCCTCTGTAATTTCACCTTCACACGAGTCTTTCTGTATGGCTGTTAATTTTACATTATCAATAGAAAAAAAAATCTCTACAATTAGCTTCAGTTAGAGGAGATGGAGGCGACTGAAACGAAAACATAGCTTGATCAGTGAGACACATTTGACAGAAGTACCGATCGTAACAAACATTCTTGTACCGAACCGTTTTTCATGGTCTAGTATTGAAAAACTACCAAAGTTTCGGTATACTGTGCAACCTTCACCTTAGCACACATACACTTACTCACGCACACACACGACACACACACACACACACACACACACACACACACACACACACACACACACACACACATTTAATCAATTTTAAATTCAGGCTGTAACACAACAAAATGTGGAAAAAGGGGTGTGAATCCTTTCCCAAGGCTCTTTACATTCATGTTACACACAACCCCCCTTTCTCTGATACCTGTCTAAATATTGTTCTCTAATTTGTGCCTTCCTGCATTATACTTATGCTAAACCTAATAGAGATAATGAGTGGTAATGGGAGTCGTTTATTAAAGCATTATTAAGGGTAATGTTGGGAGTCGTTTATTAAAGCATTATTAAGGGTAATGTTGGGAGTCGTTTATTAAAGCATTATTAAGGGTAACGGTTGGGAGTCGTTTATTAAAGCATTATTAAGGGTAATGGTTGGGAGTCATTTATTAAAGCATTATTAAGGGTAACGGTTGGGAGTCGTTTATTAAAGCATTATTAAGGGTAACGGTTGGGAGTCGTTTATTAAAGCCTGCTCTCTGTATCTCAGTTTTGGCCCCTCTGTGTGTGTGTGGGAAGCAGGTGGGGGCCAATCACAGCCAGGCACCTCGCCTAGAGGTCCCAGAGGCACAAAGGCAGTCTAGGCTCAATTAGAACAATCTCCCAGAGAGGTACGGAATCATTCAGTTTCTGTCCTGAATCCTATCCAACTGAGGATTACACGTTTTATTACAGCAGCATACCCATTTCCCTTCACCTTCTTAATACAATGAGGAATTAAAGTCTCATTCTAGGTAAGTCTTTTTTACCTATAAACGCTTATTCTAAAGTGCAGATTTATAATTTAAAAGTAGTCTGAAGGAAGGAGTGTGTAATATTAGTATATCCTCTTTTGAACAATGACGTTGGATTGTTTCAAAAGCAAGCTGTAGATAGAATATGATATTCTAAGAAGAAAAGAGATGATTGGGAAAAGAGACAGAATTCCAGTCACAAACAGTATTAGGGTACAAAATTCCAGTCATTTTCCTAAAATTCCCCAGTTTTCCAGAAATCCTGGTTGGAAGATTCCTGGAATTACGAGTGAATAAGGAGGAAATCGGGGAAACCAAGATTTCTGGAAAACCAGGGAACTTTTGGAAAGTTACTGGAATTTTGCACCCCTACACAATATCATCTGTCACATATCAAATTCACCACAACTCAAGCGACAAAATTCCTTTCCAGATTTTGTGTGTGTGGACAATAGCCAGCCAGTAACGTCATCCCCAGAGACCAAACAAAGCTAAATAAACAACAACAAGCATAAGACCTGAAGATACAATATCCTATTAAAGTGCTATTTTTCCAGTGTAATAAACCTTTTTAGTAGTCTGCTGGAATCCCTTGATGTGCCCTTATACCGATGCAGAAACACTGAGCACCACGGACAGTACCGTGACCTAAAACATTCAGCACCACGGACAGTACCGTGAACTAAAACATTCAGCACCACGGACAGTACCGTGACCTAAAACATTCAGCACCACGGACAGTACCGTGACCCAAAACATTCAGCACCACGGACAGTACCGTGACCTAAAACATTCAGCACCACGGACAGTACCGTAAACTAAAACATTCAGCACCACGGACAGTACCGTGACCCAAAACATTCAGCACCACGGACAGTACCGTGACCTAAAACATTCAGCACCACGGACAGTACCGTGACCTAAAACATTCAGCACCACGGACAGTACCGTGACCCAAAACATTCAGCACCACGGACAGTACCGTGACCCAAAACATTCAGCACCACGGACAGTACCGTGAACTAAAACATTCAGCACCACGGACAGTACCGTGACCTAAAACATTCAGCACCACGGACAGTACCGTGACCTAAAACATTCAGCACCACGGACAGTACCGTGACCTAAAACATTCAGCACCACGGACAGTACCGTAAACTAAAACAAAGGACTAATCGCTGATTGAGCACAACGGCCTCTGGACAGCGCCGCCCGGCCTCACGGCACCGGTGTTGTTGGGTTAAGCTTCCAGATAGACTGTCTGCCATGTTGCCTAGTCCCCTTTCCAGTGACACTTACAATTTTAAACCTATAAACTAATATAGAAAACGAACATATGTTTAGAACGTAAAGACAGTGGATACCATACCAGATACCCACTTCTAACAAGAACACTTCTATATCTAAACATTATGCAATAACACAAGATTACTACAAAGGAACATGTTTTACAAAACAAATGACATGTTATTAGGTAGCTATAACCACAACTTAGACAAATATAAAGTGTTAAAATATCAATGTGCAATAGGCCTGCAATGTGTTGCTATGGCCTCAATACAGTTGTCTGTCAGAGGAAGGCCCTAAAAATTGTCAAAGACTCCAGTCACCCAAGTCATAGACTGTTCTCTCTGCTACTGCACGGCAAGCGGTACCGGAGCGCCAAGTCTAGGTCCAAAAGGCTCCTTAACAACTTCTACCCCCAAGCCATAAGACTCCTGAACAGCTAATCATGGCTACCCGGACTATTTGCCCATGATTTGAAACCTCTACCTGTCTTGTGATATCATATCATTGACTTGATGAATTTTGGGTTCCTCAGTTATGTGGAGCTCTAAAGAGGGCCTCTCTCCCTCTATCCCTACATAGATAGGCCTCCCGCTCTCCCCCCCTTGACCCCCTCACACAGCTGACGCGGCCGAAGTCAGCAGTGAATGCGCTCTGAGACACATGACAAGATGTAGCCTGTGCTTCGCTCGGCGCACTGAGAGAAACCGAGACGGGCGCCTACGGATCTTCTTCCCTTTCCCTATTTTGGACAGACGGGTTTGGATGGGCTAGTTTAAGACGGCTATTTGAGAGGCCCGTAAACACGGACTCAGCAGGCGACATGGACAGGCTCAGCTGTTGCTTAATCAATCATCCAGAAGGCATTTTTTCTCCTCTCACAGTAACACAGACAGATCTGATTCGCTGTTAGTTACCTGAGGGGGAATCCCTAGCCTAGTGGTACAGACCAGGCCATACCTCCCTACCTGCCGCCATTATGAAAATAAAGAATGTGAGTGACACACATAGCCTGCAGGCAGCAAGCCAAGTTTGCGCCTTTAAATGATCATGTATTGTATTTCAATCCTATATGGCAACACTGTAGCTATAACCTACTAGTCATCATCAGAAACGACACCAGGCCTCCTTCCATAATAGCGTGGTGTAAATCATAAGGTGATGTGATAACGGTAGCCTAATCAATCACCAATAGGGCAGACACAGATAGGTGGTAGACGAGCCCATGCTTGTCAATCACCAATAGGGCCAGAGGCAATATCCAACGTGTAGCCCTGTACTCCTCTACATTACGCAAGCTGTGATTTGACTGTCGTGGGGGGTGTGTGGACCCTACAGAGAGATTGATTGCGTTGTATCTGTAGATGCAAACGGAGCAGCACCCGGAGAGGTGACACACACGCTATAATCAGCCCTCTAGCTAGGCACTGCACACCACTTCAGCAGACAGACGTCGCACCGCTCAAACGCGCAGTCCTCATCCTCGACTGTACTGATGTACATGGGACTGACTGTCTCGTAAAACGCATAGCCAGGCGACGTTTGCTGTGATGCTGTGAAGAACCCCATCCTCCGTACGAATAGCTTAGTCTGGTGGAGCCGTATACCGCCACTGGGATGGCTTTAAGACACATCATTGGCCTTGTCATAGGCTTGGGTTATTCATTATGATCATAGGCACACACATAACACAGTAGGGCTGTGTAATCATTTCAATCGTACCGCCTCGGGTGTCGGTCTGGCGGTCTGTCTGCATCGTTCATCAGAAACACTGTAACCTATATCTATTGGCAACAATCTAACGGCTGCTACTAGATTAGATATTTCTTTATTGTCTGATTTTCACAGATATGTTCGCTTTACGTACAAGAAAATGCACTGTGATACGGAGAGACATGGCATAGCCCAGACATAGCATTACACATTCACATTCATAAAATAACTAAAATCTTAAGGACTCTTACCCCTTCCACATTGCATAGCTAGTTGTCCCTCCTCTACTCAACGTTACACATCCTCTTAATGTCCAAGGTCCCTCCCTGAGAGTTGCACAGTGTTATTGTACAGCCCTATAGTTTCAATGTCCATGCATGCTATTTTGCATGCTGATCATTGAGTTATAGCTACTAACGAAACCCAGGCGAATTCATTTCATTACACCCTACCTGTATTTGTTTCCTGAGTTGTTGTTTTTGGTCGACACTGCGTAATGCCCCTTTTCCTATCGACCCTTCTTGACTCTGAGGTATCTATTTGGTCAGCTGTAAAGGTTTATATTGTTTGTTTCAGCGCCTCCTCCTCAGTCAAACGTGCTGTAGCACAGACTCCTGCCGTTGAAAGAATGCCCCAGAGGCGATATCGGTTTCCTCACGCACACTCAAACTGGTCCCCCAAGCCCGTTCTGCTTCCGGGCGATCGATCAAACCGGAGAAGTGATGACTCGCTCTTCTTTTCCTCCCTGCCTCTTGCCGTTAGCCCGGTCCGCCAGGCAGATAGATAGACCAACCGTCAAGCTGTCAGCGGCAAAGGGGACGTTATTCTGAGGTCTGAGTTGATCGAAGGGGACCTTAGAATCCGAATCCATGCAAACCCAAACGGCTCTGCTCTTCTCTCGCAAGCCGACAGCAGTGCTCGCCGCCTCTCCTGCCCATCTCCTCTGCGTTAGCGCAGAAAATGTATTCTGATGGTCTCGGTAAAGCTGTGCGACTCCTTTTGCTGTCCAGTCCGTAGGTCAACTTAAAAAAATATATATGGCACACCAGTCTTGCGAAATAACCAACCGAAGCTATATCCAACGTTACGATCTCAAATAAATCAAACCCAATTATTCCATTTGATGATACATTGACATAATTTTGGCACACGGACCGACGGAAGCTCCAAATTGTCTATATGTTTTCCACCTTAAATCCAGATTAAATATTTTATTTTCCACTAGGCCTACTAATTTCGAAAGATGATACTCTATCCCTATTCGGAAGCATTGTCGTAGCCTTGCTATTCAAATAGCAAATCTTAAGTGAGCAATGCCTAGCGCCCCTGCATGCCTCTCCTCCTGCCCCCCTAAACCAAAAGTCACACAGACACACACGCGCGCATCTACGTCACCATCAACAAGGGGACTGGGGTAGAGAGCGAGATCTGCACCACAAACCATGAATATTCTGTTTCATTGCAATGGTGCATACGGGGCCGGGGAGGCAGAGGAGAGGAGAGAGAATCCATAGGCTAGCAGGAGGGACTAAGATTAGCTGGCACGCTAATCCATCAGAATCATATCTATCAGGAGATGGATTCAATTTGAAACCGTAATGGAGCATTCTATGGCTGCTGCTGAAGTCGGTTAAATTGTTTCTTCATGCCAATTACATGGATCATTCTGGAATGTTTCAAAATGAGCCATGGTTAGGCGACCCTAGTGTTAGTAGGATAACAGTATTTAGATGGACTGTACTGTACTATATAGTATAAGGGCTATGTCGTATTGCCTTCAGTTTGTGTAGATATACTGGGATGGCTTCTGGTGAAATAATAAGGTGAATATTGGTAAAGTCATTCATTCATTTATTTATTCATTTGTTCATTCATTCATTTATTCATTCATTCCCAATGCTGCCATTTGCCATTTTAAGGGAACCAAGCCCAAAATTGATCTCCACAACTAGAAGATACTGGAATCAGAGGTTATGTTCTACACATTCAGAGATATCTGGCTAAATTAGATTAGATATAATTTAACTGAGATGGATGTTCTCCCCCAATAGTTTACTGCAGACAGGCATGGTACTGTTGTGTGTGTGTGTGTGTGTGTGTGTGTGTGTGTGTGTTTCTGAAGCAAAACATGATTGCCAGAGCAGACAGAGACACCGCTAGTGAACAAGTACTTATTGATTTGACATAAAACACAATTATAAAACATCATTATAAAACATAATTATATGTTAGATGATTCCTTTTGGGACAAAACAAAGAAGAACAAAATTAAACAAAAGTAATATAGAAATGTATAATATAGGAAGGTTGAAGCAGTAGGCTGAATCTTAGATTCCTAGTATACTGTGAGAAGATAAATGGGGGTAATACACATACTCTACAATTACAGAACTTTATTACATGATTAAAAAGTGACAGAATCAGAACTGGAAGTTCAGAACCATGACAGCGGACAGCGACCAGGGAAGTTCAGAACCATGACAGTGGACAGCGACCAGGGACGTTCAGAACCATGACAGTGGACAGCGACCAGGGAAGTTCAGAACCATGACAGTGGACAGTGACCAGGGACGTTCAGAACCATGACAGTGGACAGCGACCAGGGATGTTCAGAACCATGACAGTGGACAGCGACCAGGGAAGTTCAGAACCATGACAGTGGACAGCGACCAGGGAAGTTCAGAACCATGACAGTGGACAGCGACCAGGGACGTTCAGAACCATGACAGTGGACAGCGACCAGGGAAGTTCAGAACCATGACAGTGGACAGCGACCAGGGAAGTTCAGAACCATGACAGTGGACAGCGACCAGGGAAGTTCAGAACCATGACAGTGGACAGCGACCAGGGAAGTTCAGAACCATGACAGTGGACAGCGATCAGGGAAGTTCAGAACCATGACAGTGGACAGCGACCAGGGAAGATCAGAACCATGACAGTGGACAGCGACCAGGGAAGTTCAGAACCATGACAGTGGACAGCGACCAGGGAAGATCAGAACCATGACATTGGACAGCGACCAGGGAAGTTCAGAACCATGACTTTGGACAGCGACCAGGGAAGTTCAGAACCATGACAGTGGACAGCGACCAGGGAAGTTCAGAACCATGACAGTGGACAGCGACCAAGGAAGTTCAGAACCATGACAGTGGTCAGCGACCGTCTCAGGTGGCCCTCCTGTAGCTCAGTAGGCAGAGCATGGTGCTTGCAACGCAAGGGTTGTGGGTTCGTTTCCCACGGGGGGCCAGTATGAAAAATGTATGCACTCACTAATTGTAAGTCGCTCTGGATAAGAGCGTCTGCTAAATGACCAAAATGTTTTTAAAAATTGCAGCTATTCCCAGGAAGAACCCCTGAAGGTAGCGTTTTCTGATCTTCAAAAGACACTAGTAACCCATTCAGAAACACATCGACTACCAGTAAGGCCTCAACAGCAGGTATTTCCACTATTTGACCTCTAGTCTAAAATCCCTGTTGTGTTCTCTGGGGATAGAGTAGCGCCCTATGCAGCAGCAGGAAAATCAGTCCCATCTGATTGTCATTACAGTATTGTTACAGTGGTGCTCAGCACTGTGTTACAGAACCTTATCAGCACTGTGTTACAGAACCTTATCAGCACTGTGTTACAGAACCTTATCACCACTGTGTTACAGAACCTTATCAGCACTGTGTTACAGAACCTTATCGGCACTGGGTTACAGAACCTTGTCAGCATTGTGTTACAGAACCTTATCAACACTGTGTTACAGAACCTTATCAACACTGTGTTACAGAACCTTATCAGCACTGTGTTACAGAACCTTATCAGCACTGTGTTACAGAACCTTATCAGCACTGGGTTACAGAACCTTATCAGCATTGTGTTACAGAACCTTATCAACACTGTGTTACAGAACCTTATCAGCGCTGTGTTACAGAACCTTATCAGCATTGTGTTACAGAACCTTATCAACGCTGTGTTACAGAACCTTATCAGCACTGTGTTACAGAACCTTATCAACACTGTGTTACAGAACCCTATCAACACTGTGTTACAGAACCTTATCAGCACTTTGTTACAGAACCTTATCAGCACTGTGTTACAGAACCTTATCAACACTGTGTTACAGAACATTATCAGCACTGTGTTACAGAACCTTATCAGCACTGTGTTACAGAATCTTATTAGCTGGTTCAGATTACCATGTGGTACACTCTCACCCTCCCTCCCCCTCCCTCCCTCCCTTTCACCCTCCCTCCTCCCACCTTTCTCCCCCTCCTCCCTCCCCCTCTTCCCTCCCTCCTCCCACCTTTCTCCCCCTCCTCCCTCCTCCTCTCCCCCTCCCTCCTCCCCCCCTCTCCCCATCTCCCCCTCCCTCCTCCCCCCTCTCCCCCTCCTCCCCCCTCCCCATCCACTAATTCATCCTCCCATCGGTAAGAGGGAGACTTTAATTAGCATAGGTAAAATAGCTGCATGCTTTAATGAAGTTTGGGAGGGAGGGAGGGAGGGAGGGAGGGAGGGAGTTAGGGAGGGAGGGAGGGAGGGAGGGAGGGAGGGAGGGAGGGAGGGAGGGAGAAAATGCAATGGGCACTTTGATCTTCAGGGGTCTTTAATATAGACACCATACCTGTAAGGCTCCTGTTCTGCTTGGTGAGATTGGAATTCAATGAATGATCCTGCCTCTCTTATCAAAGGCATCCATGCATTAAGTGATGATTAATAGAATATACTTGTAATCAACACACCAAGAATGCTAGCTGCTCACTGAGGCAGGCAGGAAGGCAGACCGACCGGCAGACAGGCAGACAGGTAAACAGGCAGACAGACAGGCAGACAGACAGGCAGACAGACAGACAGACAGACAGACAGGCAGACAGACAGACAGGCACAGGCAGGGGTGGTGTGGCTGTAGTACTGTACTGTATTGGTTTGGTGTAGTTGGTGGTATTGTACTGTATTGGTTTGGTGTAGTTGGTGGTATAGTACTGTATTGGTTTGGTGTAGTTGGTGGTATTGTACTGTATTGGTTTGGTGTAGTTGGTGGTATTGTAATGTATTGGTTTGGTGTAGTTGGTGGTATTGTACTGTATTGGTTTGGTGTAGTTGGTGGAATTGTACTGTATTGGTTTGGTGTAGTTGGTGGTATAGTACTGTATTGGTTTGGTGTAGTTGGTGGTATTGTACTGTATTGGTTTGGTGTAGTTGGTGGTATTGTACTGTATTGGTTTGGTGTAGTTGGTGGTATAGTACTGTATTGGTTTGGTGTAGTTGGTGGTATTGTACTGTATTGGTTTGGTGTAGTTGGTGGTATAGTACTGTATTGGTTTGGTGTAGTTGGTGGTATTGTACTGTATTGGTTTGGTGTAGTTGGTGGTATTGTACTGTATTGGTTTGGTGTAGTTGGTGGTATTGTACTGTATTGGTTTGGTGTAGTTGGTGGTATTGTACTGTATTGGTTTGGTGTAGTTGGTGGTATTGTACTGTATTGGTTTGGTGTAGTTGGTGGTATAGTACTGTATTGGTTTGGTGTAGTTGGTGGTATTGTACTGTATTGGTTTGGTTTGGTGTAGTTGGTGGTATTGTACTGTATTGGTTTGGTGTAGTTGGTGGTATAGTACTGTATTGGTTTGGTGTAGTTGGTGGTATAGTACTGTACTGTATTGGTTTGGTGTAGTTGGTGGTATTGTACTGTATTGGTTTGGTGTAGTTGGTGGTATAGTACTGTACTGTATTGGTTTGGTGAAGTTGGTAGTATAGTACTGTACTGGTTTGTTGTAGTTGGTGGTATAGTACTGTATTGGTTTGGTGTAGTTGGTAGTATAGTACTGTACTGGTTTGGTGTTGCTGGTGGTATAGTACTGTACTGTATTGGTTTGGTGTAGTTGGTGGTATAGTACTGTACTGTATTGGTTTGGTGTAGTTGGTGGTATAGTACTGTACTGTATTGGTTTGGTGTAGTTGGTAGTATAGTACTGTATTGGTTTGGTGTAGTTGGTGGTATAGTACTGTACTGTATTGGTTTGGTGTAGTTGGTGGTATTGTACTGTATTGGTTTGGTGTAGTTGGTGGTATAGTACTGTACTGTATTGGTTTGGTGTAGTTGGTGGTATTGTACTGTATTGGTTTGGTGTAGTTGGTGGTATAGTACTGTACTGTATTGGTTTGGTGTAGTTGGTGGTATTGTACTGTATTGGTTTGGTGTAGTTGGTGGTATAGTACTGTACTGTATTGGTTTGGTGTAGTTGGTGGTATAGTACTGTACTGTATTGGTTTGGTGTAGTTGGTGGTATAGTACTGTATTGGTTTGGTGTAGTTGGTGGTATAGTACTATATTGGTTTGGTGTAGTTGGTGGTATTGTACTGTATTGGTTTGGTGTAGTTGGTGGTATTGTACTGTATTGGTTTGGTGTAGTTGGTGGTATAGTACTGTAATGGTTTGGTGAAGTTGGTGGTATTGTACTGTATTGGTTTGGTGTAGTTGGTGGTATAGTACTGTACTGTATTGGTTTGGTGTAGTTGGTGGTATAGTACTGTACTGTATTGGTTTGGTGTAGTTGGTGGTATAGTACTGTATTGGTTTGGTGTAGTTGGTGGTATAGTACTGTATTGGTTTGGTGTAGTTGGTGGTATTGTACTGTATTGGTTTGGTGTAGTTGGTGGTATAGTACTGTATTGGTTTGGTGTAGTTGGTGGTATAGTACTGTACTGTATTGGTTTGGTGTAGTTGGTGGTATTGTACTGTATTGGTTTGGTGTAGTTGGTGGTATTGTACTGTATTGGTTTGGTGTAGTTGGTGGTATAGTACTGTATTGGTTTGGTGTAGTTGGTGGTATTGTACTGTATTGGTTTGGTGTAGTTGGTGGTATTGTACTGTATTGGTTTGGTGTAGTTGGTGGTATAGTACTGTATTGGTTTGGTGTAGTTGGTGGTATTGTACTGTATTGGTTTGGTGTAGTTGGTGGTATTGTACTGTATTGGTTTGGTGTAGTTGGTGGTATAGTACTGTATTGGTTTGGTGTAGTTGGTGGTATTGTACTGTATTGGTTTGGTGTAGTTGGTGGTATTGTACTGTATTGGTTTGGTGTAGTTGGTGGTATAGTACTGTATTGGTTTGGTGTAGTTGGTGGTATTGTACTGTATTGGTTTGGTGTAGTTGGTGGTATTGTACTGTATTGGTTTGGTGTAGTTGGTGGTATTGTACTGTATTGGTTTGGTGTAGTTGGTGGTATAGTACTGTATTGGTTTGGTGTAGTTGGTGGTATTGTACTGTATTGATTTGGTTTGGTGTAGTTGGTGGTATTGTACTGTATTGGTTTGGTGTAGTTGGTGGTATAGTACTGTATTGGTTTGGTGTAGTTGGTGGTATAGTACTGTACTGTATTGGTTTGGTGTAGTTGGTGGTATTGTACTGTATTGGTTTGGTGTAGTTGGTGGTATAGTACTGTACTGTATTGGTTTGGTGAAGTTGGTAGTATAGTACTGTACTGGTTTGTTGTAGTTGGTGGTATAGTACTGTATTGGTTTGGTGTAGTTGGTGGTATAGTACTGTATTGGTTTGGTGTAGATGGTAGTATAGTACTGTACTGGTTTGGTGTTGCTGGTGGTATAGTACTGTACTGTATTGGTTTGGTGTAGTTGGTGGTATAGTACTGTATTGGTTTGGTGTAGTTGGTGGTATAGTACTGTACTTGTTTGGTGTAGTTGGTGGTATAGTACTGTACTGTATTGGTTTGTTGTAGTTGGTGGTATTGTACTGTATTGGTTTGGTGTAGTTGGTGGTATAGTACTGTATTGGTTTGGTGTAGTTGGTGGTATAGTACTGTACTGTATTGGTTTGGTGTAGTTGGTGGTATAGTACTGTACTGTATTGGTTTGGTGTAGTTGGTGGTATTGTACTGTATTGGTTTGGTGTAGTTGGTGGTATAGTACTGTATTGGTTTGGTGTAGTTGGTGGTATAGTACTGTACTGTATTGGTTTGGTGTAGTTGGTGGTATAGTACTGTACTGTATTGGTTTGGTGTAGTTGGTGGTATAGTACTGTACTGTATTGGTTTGGTGTAGTTGGTGGTATAGTACTGTACTGTATTGGTTTGGTGTAGTTGGTGGTATAGTACTGTACTGTATTGGTTTGGTGTAGTTGGTGGTATAGTACTGTACTGTATTGGTTTGGTGTAGTTGGTGGTATAGTGTACTGTATTGGTTTGGTGTAGTTGGTGGTATTGTACTGTATTGGTTTGGTGTAGTTGGTGGTATAGTACTGTATTGGTTTGGTGTAGTTGGTGGTATTGTACTGTATTGGTTTGGTGTAGTTGGTGGTATAGTACTGTACTGTATTGGTTTGGTGTAGTTGGTGGTATTGTACTGTATTGGTTTGGTGTAGTTGGTGGTATAGTACTGTACTGTATTGGTTTGGTGTAGTTGGTGGTATTGTACTGTATTGGTTTGGTGTAGTTGGTGGTATAGTACTGTATTGGTTTGGTGTAGTTGGTAGTATAGTACTGTACTGGTTTGGTGTTGTTGGTGGTATAGTACTGTACTGTATTGGTTTGGTGTAGTTGGTAGTATAGTACTGTACTGTTTTGGTGTAGTTGGTGGTATAGTACTGTATTGGTTTGGTGTAGTTGGTGGTATTGTACTGTATTGGTTTGGTGTAGTTGGTGGTATAGTACTGTACTGTATTGGTTTGGTGTAGTTGGTGGTATAGTATTGTACTGTATTGGTTTGGTGTAGTTGGTGGTATTGTACTGTATTGGTTTGGTGTAGTTGGTGGTATTGTACTGTATTGGTTTGGTGTAGTTGGTGGTATAGTACTGTATTGGTTTGGTGTAGTTGGTGGTATTGTACTGTATTGGTTTGGTGTAGTTGGTGGTATTGTACTGTATTGGTTTGGTGTAGTTGGTGGTATAGTACTGTATTGGTTTGGTGTAGTTGGTGTTATTGTACTGTAATGGTTTGGTGTAGTTGGTGGTATTGTACTGTATTGGTTTGGTGTAGTTGGTGGTATTGTACTGTATTGGTTTGGTGTAGTTGGTGGTATAGTACTGTATTGGTTTGGTGTAGTTGGTGGTATTGTACTGTATTGATTTGGTTTGGTGTAGTTGGTGGTATTGTACTGTATTGGTTTGGTGTAGTTGGTTGTATAGTACTGTATTGGTTTGGTGTAGTTGGTGGTATAGTACTGTACTGTATTGGTTTGGTGTAGTTGGTGGTATTGTACTGTATTGGTTTGGTGTAGTTGGTGGTATAGTACTGTACTGTATTGGTTTGGTGAAGTTGGTAGTATAGTACTGTACTGGTTTGTTGTAGTTGGTGGTATAGTACTGTATTGGTTTGGTGTAGTTGGTGGTATAGTACTGTATTGGTTTGGTGTAGATGGTAGTATAGTACTGTACTGGTTTGGTGTTGCTGGTGGTATAGTACTGTACTGTATTGGTTTAGTGTAGTTGGTGGTATAGTACTGTACTGGTTTGGTGTAGTTGGTGGTATAGTACTGTACTTGTTTGGTGTAGTTGGTGGTATAGTACTGTACTGTATTGGTTTGGTGTAGTTGGTGGTATTGTACTGTATTGGTTTGGTGTAGTTGGTGGTATAGTACTGTACTGGTTTGGTGTAGTTGGTGGTATAGTACTGTACTGTATTGGTTTGGTGTAGTTGGTGGTATAGTACTGTACTGTATTGGTTTGGTGTAGTTGGTGGTATTGTACTGTATTGGTTTGGTGTAGTTGGTGGTATAGTACTGTATTGGTTTGGTGTAGTTGGTGGTATAGTACTGTACTGTATTGGTTTGGTGTAGTTGGTGGTATAGTACTGTACTGTATTGGTTTGGTGTAGTTGGTGGTATAGTACTGTACTGTATTGGTTTGGTGTAGTTGGTGGTATAGTACTGTACTGTATTGGTTTGGTGTAGTTGGTGGTATAGTACTGTACTGTATTGGTTTGGTGTAGTTGGTGGTATAGTACTGTACTGTATTGGTTTGGTGTAGTTGGTGGTATTGTACTGTATTGGTTTGGTGTAGTTGGTGGTATAGTACTGTACTGTATTGGTTTGGTGTAGTTGGTGGTATTGTACTGTATTGGTTTGGTGTAGTTGGTGGTATAGTACTGTACTGTATTGGTTTGGTGTAGTTGGTGGTATTGTACTGTATTGGTTTGGTGTAGTTGGTGGTATAGTACTGTACTGTATTGGTTTGGTGTAGTTGGTGGTATTGTACTGTATTGGTTTGGTGTAGTTGGTGGTATAGTACTGTACTGTATTGGTTTGGTGTAGTTGGTGGTATTGTACTGTATTGGTTTGGTGTAGTTGGTGGTATAGTACTGTACTGTATTGGTTTGGTGTAGTTGGTAGTATAGTACTGTACTGGTTTGGTGTTGTTGGTGGTATAGTACTGTACTGTATTGGTTTGGTGTAGTTGGTAGTATAGTACTGTACTGTACTTGTTTGGTGTAGTTGGTGGTATAGTACTGTATTGGTTTGGTGTAGTTGGTGGTACTGTACTGTATTGGTTTTGTGTAGTTGGTGGTATAGTACTGTACTGTATTGGTTTGGTGTAGTTGGTGGTATAGTACTGTACTGTACTTGTTTGGTGTAGTTGGTGGTATAGTACTGTATTGGTTTGGTGTAGTTGGTGGTACTGTACTGTATTGGTTTTGTGTAGTTGGTGGTATAGTACTGTACTGTATTGGTTTGGTGTAGTTGGTGGTATAGTACTGTATTGGTTTGGTGTAGTTGGTGGTATAGTACTGTATTGGTTTGGTGTAGTTGGTGGTATAGTACTGTACTGTATTGGTTTGGTGTAGTTGGTGGTATAGTACTGTATTGGTTTGGTGTAGTTGGTGGTATAGTACTGTACTGTATTGGTTTGGTGTAGTTGGTGGTATAGTACTGTACTGTATTGGTTTGGTGTAGTTGGTGGTATTGTACTGTATTGGTTTGGTGTAGTTGGTGGTATTGTACTGTATTGGTTTGGTGTAGTTGGTGGTATAGTACTGTACTGTATTGGTTTGGTGTAGTTGGTGGTATAGTACTGTACTGTATTGGTTTGGTGTAGTTGGTGGTATAGTACTGTACTGTATTGGTTTTGTGTAGTTGGTGGTATAGTACTGTACTGTATTGGTTTGGTGTAGTTGGTAGTATAGTACTGTACTGTATTGGTTTGGTGTAGTTGGTAGTATAGTACTGTACTGGTTTGGTGTTGTTGGTGGTATAGTACTGTACTGTATTGGTTTGGTGTAGTTGGTGGTATAGTACTGTACTGTATTGGTTTGGTGTAGTTGGTGGTATAGTACTGTACTGTATTGGTTTGGTGTAGTTGGTGGTATAGTACTGTACTGTATTGGTTTGGTGTAGTTGGTGGTATAGTACTGTACTGTATTGGTTTGGTGTAGTTGGTGGTATTGTACTGTATTGGTTTGGTGTAGTTGGTGGTATAGTACTGTACTGTATTGGTTTGGTGACGTTGGTGGTATTGTACTGTATTGGTTTGGTGTAGTTGGTGGTATAGTACTGTACTGTATTGGTTTGGTGTAGTTGGTGGTATTGTACTGTATTGGTTTGGTGTAGTTGGTGGTATAGTACTGTACTGTATTGGTTTGGTGTAGTTGGTAGTATAGTACTGTACTGGTTTGGTGTTGTTGGTGGTATAGTACTGTACTGTATTGGTTTGGTGTAGTTGGTAGTATAGTACTGTACTGTACTTGTTTGGTGTAGTTGGTGGTATAGTACTGTATTGGTTTGGTGTAGTTGGTGGTACTGTACTGTATTGGTTTTGTGTAGTTGGTGGTATAGTACTGTACTGTATTGGTTTGGTGTAGTTGGTGGTATAGTATTGTACTGTACTTGTTTGGTGTAGTTGGTGGTATTGTACTGTATTGGTTTGGTGTAGTTGGTGGTATTGTACTGTATTGGTTTGGTGTAGTTGGTGGTATAGTACTGTATTGGTTTGGTGTAGTTGGTGGTATTGTACTGTATTGGTTTGGTGTAGTTGGTGGTATAGTACTGTATTGGTTTGGTGTAGTTGGTGGTATAGTACTGTATTGGTTTGGTGTAGTTGGTGGTATTGTACTGTATTGGTTTGGTGTAGTTGGTGGTATTGTACTGTATTGGTTTGGTGTAGTTGGTGGTATTGTACTGTATTGGTTTGGTGTAGTTGGTGGTATAGTACTGTATTGGTTTGGTGTAGTTGGTGTTATTGTACTGTAATGGTTTGGTGTAGTTGGTGGTATTGTACTGTATTGGTTTGGTGTAGTTGGTGGTATTGTACTGTATTGGTTTGGTGTAGTTGGTGGTATAGTACTGTACTGTATTGGTTTGGTGTAGTTGGTGGTATTGTACTGTATTGATTTGGTTTGGTGTAGTTGGTGGTATTGTACTGTATTGGTTTGGTGTAGTTGGTTGTATAGTACTGTATTGGTTTGGTGTAGTTGGTGGTATAGTACTGTACTGTATTGGTTTGGTGTAGTTGGTGGTATTGTACTGTATTGGTTTGGTGTAGTTGGTGGTATAGTACTGTACTGTATTGGTTTGGTGTAGTTGGTAGTATAGTACTGTACTGGTTTGGTGTAGTTGGTGGTATAGTACTGTACTGGTTTGGTGTAGTTGGTGGTATAGTACTGTATTGGTTTGGTGTAGTTGGTAGTATAGTACTGTACTGGTTTGGTGTTGCTGGTGGTATAGTACTGTACTGTATTGGTTTGGTGTAGTTGGTGGTATAGTACTGTACTGGTTTGGTGTAGTTGGTGGTATAGTACTGTACTTGTTTGGTGTAGTTGGTGGTATAGTACTGTACTGTATTGGTTTGTTGTAGTTGGTGGTATTGTACTGTATTGGTTTGGTGTAGTTGGTGGTATAGTACTGTATTGGTTTGGTGTAGTTGGTGGTATAGTACTGTACTGTATTGGTTTGGTGTAGTTGGTGGTATAGTACTGTACTGTATTGGTTTGGTGTAGTTGGTGGTATTGTACTGTATTGGTTTGGTGTAGTTGGTGGTATAGTACTGTATTGGTTTGGTGTAGTTGGTGGTATAGTACTGTACTGTATTGGTTTGGTGTAGTTGGTGGTATAGTACTGTACTGTATTGGTTTGGTGTAGTTGGTGGTATAGTACTGTACTGTATTGGTTTGGTGTAGTTGGTGGTATAGTACTGTACTGTATTGGTTTGGTGTAGTTGGTGGTATAGTATGTACTGTATTGGTTTGGTGTAGTTGGTGGTATAGTACTGTACTGTATTGGTTTGGTGTAGTTGGTGGTATAGTACTGTACTGTATTGGTTTGGTGTAGTTGGTGGTATTGTACTGTATTGGTTTGGTGTAGTTGGTGGTATAGTACTGTACTGTATTGGTTTGGTGTAGTTGGTGGTATTGTACTGTATTGGTTTGGTGTAGTTGGTGGTATAGTACTGTACTGTATTGGTTTGGTGTAGTTGGTGGTATTGTACTGTATTGGTTTGGTGTAGTTGGTGGTATAGTACTGTACTGTATTGGTTTGGTGTAGTTGGTGGTATTGTACTGTATTGGTTTGGTGTAGTTGGTGGTATAGTACTGTACTGTATTGGTTTGGTGTAGTTGGTGGTATAGTACTGTACTGGTTTGGTGTAGTTGGTGGTATAGTACTGTACTGTATTGGTTTGGTGTAGTTGGTGGTATAGTACTGTACTGTATTGGTTTGGTGTAGTTGGTGGTATAGTACTGTATTGGTTTGGTGTAGTTGGTGGTACTGTACTGTATTGGTTTTGTGTAGTTGGTGGTATAGTACTGTACTGTATTGGTTTGGTGTAGTTGGTGGTATAGTATTGTACTGTACTTGTTTGGTGTAGTTGGTGGTATTGTACTGTATTGGTTTGGTGTAGTTGGTGGTATTGTACTGTATTGGTTTGGTGTAGTTGGTGGTATAGTACTGTATTGGTTTGGTGTAGTTGGTGGTATTCTGTACTGTATTGGTTTGGTGTAGTTGGTGGTATAGTACTGTATTGGTTTGGTGTAGTTGGTGGTATTGTACTGTATTGGTTTGGTGTAGTTGGTGGTATAGTCTGTACTGTATTGGTTTGGTGTAGTTGGTGGTATAGTACTGTATTGGTTTGGTGTAGTTGGTGGTATGATGTACTGTATTGGTTTGGTGTAGTTGGTGGTATTGTACTGTATTGGTTTGGTGTAGTTGGTGGTATAGTACTGTATTGGTTTGGTGTAGTTGGTGGTATAATGTACTGTATTGGTTTGGTGTAGTTGGTGGTATTGTACTGTATTGATTGGTTTGGTGTAGTTGGTGGTATAGACTGTACTGTATTGGTTTGGTGTAGTTGGTTGTATAGTACTGTATTGGTTTGGTGTAGTTGGTGGTATAGTACTGTACTGTATTGGTTTGGTGTAGTTGGTGGTATTGTACTGTATTGGTTTGGTGTAGTTGGTGGTATAGTACTGTACTGTATTGGTTTGGTGTAGTTGGTGGTATAGTACTGTACTGGTTTGGTGTAGTTGGTGGTATAGTACTGTACTGGTTTGGTGTAGTTGGTGGTATAGTACTGTATTGGTTTGGTGTAGTTGGTAGTATAGTACTGTACTGGTTTGGTGTTGTTGGTGGTATAGTACTGTACTGTATTGGTTTGGTGTAGTTGGTAGTATAGTACTGTACTGGTTTGGTGTAGTTGGTGGTATAGTACTGTACTTGTTTGGTGTAGTTGGTGGTATAGTACTGTACTGTATTGGTTTGGTGTAGTTGGTGGTATTGTACTGTATTGGTTTGGTGTAGTTGGTGGTATAGTACTGTATTGGTTTGGTGTAGTTGGTGGTATAGTACTGTACTGTATTGGTTTGGTGTAGTTGGTGGTATAGTACTGTACTGTATTGGTTTGGTGTAGTTGGTGGTATTGTACTGTATTGGTTTGGTGTAGTTGGTGGTATACGTACTGTATTGGTTTGGTGTAGTTGGTGGTATAGTACTGTACTGTATTGGTTTGGTGTAGTTGGTGGTATAGTACTGTACTGTATTGGTTTGGTGTAGTTGGTGGTATAGTACTGTACTGTATTGGTTTGGTGTAGTTGGTGGTATAGTACTGTACTGTATTGGTTTGGTGTAGTTGGTGGTATAGTACTGTACTGTATTGGTTTGGTGTAGTTGGTGGTATAGTACTGTACTGTATTGGTTTGGTGTAGTTGGTGGTATAGTACTGTACTGTATTGGTTTGGTGTAGTTGGTGGTATGCAGTACTGTATTGGTTTGGTGTAGTTGGTGGTATAGTACTGTACTGTATTGGTTTGGTGTAGTTGGTGGTATTGTACTGTATTGGTTTGGTGTAGTTGGTGGTATAGTACTGTACTGTATTGGTTTGGTGTAGTTGGTGGTATTGTACTGTATTGGTTTGGTGTAGTTGGTGGTATAGTACTGTATTGGTTTGGTGTAGTTGGTGGTATTGTACTGTATTGGTTTGGTGTAGTTGGTGGTATAGTACTGTACTGTATTGGTTTGGTGTAGTTGGTGGTATAGTACTGTATTGGTTTGGTGTAGTTGGTGGTATAGTACTGTACTGTATTGGTTTGGTGTAGTTGGTGGTATAGTACTGTACTGTATTGGTTTGGTGTAGTTGGTGGTATAGTGTACTGTATTGGTTTGGTGTAGTTGGTGGTATAGTACTGTACTGTATTGGTTTGGTGTAGTTGGTGGTATTGTACTGTATTGGTTTGGTGTAGTTGGTGGTATAGTACTGTATTGGTTTGGTGTAGTTGGTGGTATAGTACTGTATTGGTTTGGTGTAGTTGGTGGTAAGTTGTACTGTATTGGTTTGGTGTAGTTGGTGGTATTGTACTGTATTGGTTTGGTGTAGTTGGTGGTATAGTACTGTATTGGTTTGGTGTAGTTGGTGGTATTGTACTGTAATGGTTTGGTGTAGTTGGTGGTATTGTACTGTATTGGTTTGGTGTAGTTGGTGGTATTGTACTGTATTGGTTTGGTGTAGTTGGTGGTATAGTACTGTATTGGTTTGGTGTAGTTGGTGGTATTGTACTGTATTGTTGGTTTGGTGTAGTTGGTGGTATTGTACTGTATTGGTTTGGTGTAGTTGGTGGTATAGTACTGTATTGGTTTGGTGTAGTTGGTGGTATAGTACTGTACTGTATTGGTTTGGTGTAGTTGGTGGTATAGTACTGTATTGGTTTGGTGTAGTTGGTGGTATAGTACTGTACTGTATTGGTTTGGTGTAGTTGGTGGTATAGTACTGTACTGGTTTGTGTGTAGTTGGTGGTATAGTACTGTATTGGTTTGGTGTAGTTGGTGGTATAGTACTGTATTGGTTTGGTGTAGTTGGTAGTATAGTACTGTACTGGTTTGGTGTAGTTGGTGGTATAGTACTGTACTGTATTGGTTTGGTGTAGTTGGTGGTATAGTACTGTACGTGGTTTGGTGTAGTTGGTGGTATTGTACTGTACTTTGGTTTGGTGTAGTTGGTGGTATAGTACTGTACTGTATTGGTTTGGTGTAGTTGGTGGTATATGTACTGTATTGGTTTGGTGTAGTTGGTGGTATAGTACTGTATTGGTTTGGTGTAGTTGGTGGTATAGTACTGTACTGTATTGGTTTGGTGTAGTTGGTGGTATTGTACTGTATTGGTTTGGTGTAGTTGGTGGTATTGTACTGTATTGGTTTGGTGTAGTTGGTGGTATAGTATGTACTGTATTGGTTTGGTGTAGTTGGTGGTATAGCTGTACTGTATTGGTTTGGTGTAGTTGGTGGTATAGTGTACTGTATTGGTTTGGTGTAGTTGGTGGTATAGTACTGTACTGTATTGGTTTGGTGTAGTTGGTGGTATAGTACTGTACTGTATTGGTTTGGTGTAGTTGGTGGTATAGTACTGTACTGTATTGGTTTGGTGTAGTTGGTGGTATTGTACTGTATTGGTTTGGTGTAGTTGGTGGTATAGTACTGTACTGTATTGGTTTGGTGTAGTTGGTGGTATTGTACTGTATTGGTTTGGTGTAGTTGGTGGTATAGTACTGTACTGTATTGGTTTGGTGTAGTTGGTGGTATATGTACTGTATTGGTTTGGTGTAGTTGGTGGTATAGTACTGTACTGTATTGGTTTGGTGTAGTTGGTGGTATTGTACTGTATTGGTTTGGTGTAGTTGGTGGTATAGTACTGTACTGTATTGGTTTGGTGTAGTTGGTGGTATTGTACTGTATTGGTTTGGTGTAGTTGGTGGTATAGTACTGTACTGTATTGGTTTGGTGTAGTTGGTGGTATAGTACTGTATTGGTTTGGTGTAGTTGGTGGTATAGTACTGTACTGTATTGGTTTGGTGTAGTTGGTGGTATAGTACTGTACTGTATTGGTTTGGTGTAGTTGGTGGTATAGTACTGTATTGGTTTGGTGTAGTTGGTGGGTATTGTACTGTATTGGTTTGGTGTAGTTGGTGGTATAGTACTGTACTGTATTGGTTTGGTGTAGTTGGTGGTATAGTACTGTACTGTATTGGTTTGGTGTAGTTGGTGGTATAGTACTGTATTGGTTTGGTGTAGTTGGTGGTATTGTACTGTATTGGTTTGGTGTAGTTGGTGGTATAGTACTGTACTGTATTGGTTTGGTGTAGTTGGTGGTATAGTACTGTATTGGTTTGGTGTAGTTGGTGGTATAGTACTGTATTGGTTTGGTGTAGTTGGTGGTATAGTACTGTACTGGTTTGGTGTAGTTGGTGGTATAGTACTGTATTGGTTTGGTGTAGTTGGTGGTATAGTACTGTACTGTATTGGTTTGGTGTAGTTGGTGGTATTGTACTGTATTGGTTTGGTGTAGTTGGTGGTATTGTACTGTATTGGTTTGGTGTAGTTGGTGGTATAGTACTGTATTGGTTTGGTGTAGTTGGTGGTATAGTACTGTACTGTATTGGTTTGGTGTAGTTGGTGGTATTGTACTGTATTGGTTTGGTGTAGTTGGTGGTATAGTACTGTATTGGTTTGGTGTAGTTGGTGGTATTGTACTGTATTGGTTTGGTGTAGTTGGTGGTATTACTGTACTGTATTGGTTTGGTGTAGTTGGTGGTATTGTACTGTATTGGTTTGGTGTAGTTGGTGGTATAGTACTGTATTGGTTTGGTGTAGTTGGTGGTATTGTACTGTATTGGTTTGGTGTAGTTGGTGGTATAGTACTGTATTGGTTTGGTGTAGTTGGTGGTATTGTACTGTATTGGTTTGGTGTAGTTGGTGGTATAGTACTGTACTGTATTGGTTTGGTGTAGTTGGTGGTATTGTACTGTATTGGTTTGGTGTAGTTGGTGGTATAGTACTGTACTGTATTGGTTTGGTGTAGTTGGTGGTATAGTACTGTACTGGTTTGGTGTAGTTGGTGGTATAGTACTGTATTGGTTTGGTGTAGTTGGTGGTATAGTACTGTATTGGTTTGGTGTAGTTGGTGGTATAGTACTGTACTGGTTTGGTGTAGCTGGTGGTATAGTACTGTACTGTATTGGTTTGGTGTAGTTGGTGGTATAGTACTGTACTGGTTTGGTGTAGTTGGTGGTATAGTACTGTACTTGTTTGGTGTAGTTGGTGGTATAGTACTGTACTGTATTGGTTTGGTGTAGTTGGTGGTATAGTACTGTATTGGTTTGGTGTAGTTGGTGGTATAGTACTGTATTGGTTTGGTGTAGTTGGTGGTATAGTACTGTACTGTATTGGTTTGGTGTAGTTGGTGGTATAGTACTGTACTGTATTGGTTTGGTGTAGTTGGTGGTATTGTACTGTATTGGTTTGGTGTAGTTGGTGGTATAGTACTGTATTGGTTTGGTGTAGTTGGTGGTATAGTACTGTACTGTATTGGTTTGGTGTAGTTGGTGGTATAGTACTGTACTGTATTGGTTTGGTGTAGTTGGTGGTATAGTACTGTACTGTATTGGTTTGGTGTAGTTGGTGGTATAGTACGTACTGTATTGGTTTGGTGTAGTTGGTGGTATAGTACTGTACTGTATTGGTTTGGTGTAGTTGGTGGTATAGTACTGTACTGTATTGGTTTGGTGTAGTTGGTGGTATAGTACTGTACTGTATTGGTTTGGTGTAGTTGGTGGTATTGTACTGTATTGGTTTGGTGTAGTTGGTGGTATAGTACTGTACTGTATTGGTTTGGTGTAGTTGGTGGTATTGTACTGTATTGGTTTGGTGTAGTTGGTGGTATAGTACTGTACTGTATTGGTTTGGTGTAGTTGGTGGTATTGTACTGTATTGGTTTGGTGTAGTTGGTGGTATAGTACTGTACTGTATTGGTTTGGTGTAGTTGGTGGTATTGTACTGTATTGGTTTGGTGTAGTTGGTGGTATAGTACTGTACTGTATTGGTTTGGTGTAGTTGGTGGTATAGTACTGTATTGGTTTGGTGTAGTTGGTGGTATAGTACTGTACTGTATTGGTTTGGTGTAGTTGGTGGTATAGTACTGTACTGTATTGGTTTGGTGTAGTTGGTGGTATAGTACTGTATTGGTTTGGTGTAGTTGGTGGTATAGTACTGTATTGGTTTGGTGTAGTTGGTGGTATAGTACTGTACTGTATTGGTTTGGTGTAGTTGGTGGTATAGTACTGTACTGTATTGGTTTGGTGTAGTTGGTGGTATTGTACTGTATTGGTTTGGTGTAGTTGGTGGTATTGTACTGTATTGGTTTGGTGTAGTTGGTGGTATAGTACTGTATTGGTTTGGTGTAGTTGGTGGTATAGTACTGTACTGTATTGGTTTGGTGTAGTTGGTGGTATAGTACTGTATTGGTTTGGTGTAGTTGGTGGTATTGTACTGAATTGGTTTGGTGTAGTTGGTGGTATTGTACTGTATTGGTTTGGTGTAGTTGGTGGTATAGTACTGTATTGGTTTGGTGTAGTTGGTGGTATAGTACTGTACTGTATTGGTTTGGTGTAGTTGGTGGTATTGTACTGTATTGGTTTGGTGTAGTTGGTGGTATAGTACTGTACTGTATTGGTTTGGTGTAGTTGGTGGTATAGTACTGTACTGTATTGGTTTGGTGTAGTTGGTGGTATTGTACTGTACTGTATTGGTTTGGTGTAGTTGGTGGTATAGTACTGTATTGGTTTGGTGTAGTTGGTGGTATAGTACTGTATTGGTTTGGTGTAGTTGGTGGTATAGTACTGTACTGTATTGGTTTGGTGTAGTTGGTGGTATTGTACTGTATTGGTTTGGTGTAGTTGGTGGTATAGTACTGTACTGTATTGGTTTGGTGTAGTTGGTGGTATAGTACTGTACTGGTTTGGTGTAGTTGGTGGTATAGTACTGTATTGGTTTGGTGTAGTTGGTGGTATAGTACTGTATTGGTTTGGTGTAGTTGGTGGTATAGTACTGTACTGGTTTGGTGTAGTTGGTGGTATAGTACTGTACTGTATTGGTTTGGTGTAGTTGGTGGTATAGTACTGTATTGGTTTGGTGTAGTTGGTGGTATAGTACTGTATTGGTTTGGTGTAGTTGGTGGTATAGTACTGTACTGTATTGGTTTGGTGTAGTTGGTGGTATTGTACTGTATTGGTTTGGTGTAGTTGGTGGTATAGTACTGTATTGGTTTGGTGTAGTTGGTGGTATAGTACTGTACTGTATTGGTTTGGTTTAGTTGATCGTATAGTACTGTACTGTATTGGTTTGGTGTAGTTGGTGGTATTGTACTGTATTGGTTTGGTGTAGTTGGTGGTATAGTACTGTATTGGTTTGGTGTAGTTGGTGGTATAGTACTGTACTGTATTGGTTTGGTGTAGTTGGTGGTATAGTACTGTACTGTATTGGTTTGGTGTAGTTGGTGGTATAGTACTGTACTGTATTGGTTTGGTGTAGTTGGTGGTATAGTACTGTACTGTATTGGTTTGGTGTAGTTGGTGGTATAGTACTGTACTGTATTGGTTTGGTTTAGTTGATGGTATAGTACTGTACTGTATTGGTTTGGTGTAGTTGGTAGTATAGTACTGTACTGTATTGGTTTGGTGTAGTTGGTGGTATAGTACTGTATTGGTTTGGTGTAGTTGGTGGTATAGTACTGTACTGGTTTGGTGTAGTTGGTGGTATAGTACTGTACTGGTTTGGTGTAGTTGGTGGTATAGTACTGTACTGTATTGGTTTGGTGTAGTTGGTGGTATTGTACTGTATTGGTTTGGTGTAGTTGGTGGTATAGTACTGTACTGTATTGGTTTGGTGTAGTTGGTGGTATTGTACTGTATTGGTTTGGTGTAGTTGGTGGTATAGTACTGTACTGTATTGGTTTGGTGTAGTTGGTGGTATAGTACTGTATTGGTTTGGTGTAGTTGGTGGTATAGTACTGTACTTGTTTGGTGTAGTTGGTGGTATAGTACTGTACTGTATTGGTTTGGTGTAGTTGGTGGTATAGTACTGTACTGGTTTGGTGTAGTTGGTGGTATAGTATGTACTGTATTGGTTTGGTGTAGTTGGTGGTATTGTACTGTATTGGTTTGGTGTAGTTGGTGGTATAGTAGTACTGTATTGGTTTGGTGTAGTTGGTGGTATAGTACTGTATTGGTTTGGTGTAGTTGGTGGTATTGTACTGTATTGGTTTGGTGTAGTTGGTGGTATAGTACTGTATTGGTTTGGTGTAGTTGGTGGTATAGTACTGTATTGGTTTGGTGTAGTTGGTGGTATTGTACTGTATTGGTTTGGTGTAGTTGGTGGTATTGTACTGTATTGGTTTGGTGTAGTTGGTGGTATTGTACTGTATTGGTTTGGTGTAGTTGGTGGTATATGTACTGTATTGGTTTGGTGTAGTTGGTGGTATTGTACTGTACTGTATTGGTTTGGTGTAGTTGGTGGTATAGTACTGTATTGGTTTGGTGTAGTTGGTGGTATAGTACTGTATTGGTTTGGTGTAGTTGGTGGTATAGTACTGTACTGTATTGGTTTGGTGTAGTTGGTGGTATTGTACTGTATTGGTTTGGTGTAGTTGGTGGTATAGTACTGTACTGTATTGGTTTGGTGTAGTTGGTGGTATAGTACTGTACTGGTTTGGTGTAGTTGGTGGTATAGTCTGTACTGTATTGGTTTGGTGTAGTTGGTGGTATATACTGTACTGTATTGGTTTGGTGTAGTTGGTGGTATAGTACTGTACTGGTTTGGTGTAGTTGGTGGTATAGTACTGTACTGTATTGGTTTGGTGTAGTTGGTGGTATAGTACTGTACTGGTTTGGTGTAGTTGGTGGTATAGTACTGTACTGGTTTGGTGTAGTTGGTGGTATAGTACTGTACTGTATTGGTTTGGTGTAGTTGGTGGTATAGTACTGTATTGGTTTGGTGTAGTTGGTGGTATAGTACTGTATTGGTTTGGTGTAGTTGGTGGTATAGTACTGTACTGTATTGGTTTGGTGTAGTTGGTGGTATTGTACTGTATTGGTTTGGTGTAGTTGGTGGTATAGTACTGTATTGGTTTGGTGTAGTTGGTGGTATAGTACTGTACTGTATTGGTTTGGTGTAGTTGGTGGTATAGTACTGTACTGTATTGGTTTGGTGTAGTTGGTGGTATAGTACTGTACTGTATTGGTTTGGTGTAGTTGGTGGTATAGTACTGTACTGTATTGGTTTGGTGTAGTTGGTGGTATAGTACTGTACTGTATTGGTTTGGTGTAGTTGGTGGTATAGTACTGTACTGTATTGGTTTGGTGTAGTTGGTGGTATAGGTACTGTATTGGTTTGGTGTAGTTGGTGGTATAGTACTGTACTGTATTGGTTTGGTGTAGTTGGTGGTATTGTACTGTATTGGTTTGGTGTAGTTGGTGGTATAGTACTGTACTGTATTGGTTTGGTGTAGTTGGTGGTATTGTACTGTATTGGTTTGGTGTAGTTGGTGGTATAGTACTGTACTGTATTGGTTTGGTGTAGTTGGTGGTATTGTACTGTATTGGTTTGGTGTAGTTGGTGGTATAGTACTGTACTGTATTGGTTTGGTGTAGTTGGTGGTATTGTACTGTATTGGTTTGGTGTAGTTGGTGGTACAGTACTGTACTGTATTGGTTTGGTGTAGTTGGTAGTATAGTACTGTATTGGTTTGGTGTAGTTGGTGGTATAGTACTGTACTGTATTGGTTTGGTGTAGTTGGTGGTATAGTACTGTACTGGTTTGGTGTAGTTGGTGGTATAGTACTGTATTGGTTTGGTGTAGTTGGTGGTATAGTACTGTATTGGTTTGGTGTAGTTGGTGGTATAGTACTGTACTGTATTGGTTTGGTGTAGTTGGTGGTATAGTACTGTACTGTATTGGTTTGGTGTAGTTGGTGGTATATGTACTGTATTGGTTTGGTGTAGTTGGTGGTATAGTGTACTGTATTGGTTTGGTGTAGTTGGTGGTATAGTACTGTACTGTATTGGTTTGGTGTAGTTGGTGGTATAGTACTGTATTGGTTTGGTGTAGTTGGTGGTATACTGTACTGTATTGGTTTGGTGTAGTTGGTGGTATAGTACTGTACTGTATTGGTTTGGTGTAGTTGGTGGTATAGTACTGTATTGGTTTGGTGTAGTTGGTGGTATAGTACTGTACTGTATTGGTTTGGTGTAGTTGGTGGTATTGTACTGTATTGGTTTGGTGTAGTTGGTGGTATAGTACTGTATTGGTTTGGTGTAGTTGGTGGTATAGTACTGTATTGGTTTGGTGTAGTTGGTGGTATATTGTACTGTATTGGTTTGGTGTAGTTGGTGGTATAGTACTGTATTGGTTTGGTGTAGTTGGTGGTATAGTACTGTATTGGTTTGGTGTAGTTGGTGGTATAGTACTGTACTGTATTGGTTTGGTGTAGTTGGTGGTATTGTACTGTATTGGTTTGGTGTAGTTGGTGGTATAGTACTGTATTGGTTTGGTGTAGTTGGTGGTATAGTACTGTATTGGTTTGGTGTAGTTGGTGGTATAGTACTGTACTGTATTGGTTTGGTGTAGTTGGTGGTATAGTACTGTATTGGTTTGGTGTAGTTGGTGGTATTGTACTGAATTGGTTTGGTGTAGTTGGTGGTATAGTACTGTACTGTATTGGTTTGGTGTAGTTGGTGGTATTGTACTGTATTGGTTTGGTGTAGTTGGTGGTATAGTACTGTACTGTATTGGTTTGGTGTAGTTGGTGGTATAGTACTGTACTGGTTTGGTGTAGTTGGTGGTATAGTACTGTATTGGTTTGGTGTAGTTGGTGGTATAGTACTGTATTGGTTTGGTGTAGTTGGTGGTATAGTACTGTACTGGTTTGGTGTAGTTGGTGGTATAGTACTGTACTGTATTGGTTTGGTGTAGTTGGTGGTATAGTACTGTACTGGTTTGGTGTAGTTGGTGGTATAGTACTGTACTGGTTTGGTGTAGTTGGTGGTATAGTACTGTACTGTATTGGTTTGGTGTAGTTGGTGGTATTGTACTGTATTGGTTTGGTGTAGTTGGTGGTATAGTACTGTATTGGTTTGGTGTAGTTGGTGGTATAGTACTGTACTGTATTGGTTTGGTGTAGTTGGTGGTATAGTACTGTATTGGTTTGGTGTAGTTGGTGGTATTGTACTGTATTGGTTTGGTGTAGTTGGTGGTATAGTACTGTATTGGTTTGGTGTAGTTGGTGGTATAGTACTGTACTGTATTGGTTTGGTGTAGTTGGTGGTATAGTACTGTACTGTATTGGTTTGGTGTAGTTGGTGGTATAGTACTGTACTGTATTGGTTTGGTGTAGTTGGTGGTATAGTACTGTATTGGTTTGGTGTAGTTGGTGGTATGTACTGTATTGGTTTGGTGTAGTTGGTGGTATTGTACTGTATTGGTTTGGTGTAGTTGGTGGTATAGTACTGTATTGGTTTGGTGTAGTTGGTGGTATTGTACTGTATTGGTTTGGTGTAGTTGGTGGTATAGTACTGTATTGGTTTGGTGTAGTTGGTGGTATAGTACTGTATTGGTTTGGTGTAGTTGGTGGTATTGTACTGTATTGGTTTGGTGTAGTTGGTGGTATTGTACTGTATTGGTTTGGTGTAGTTGGTGGTATAGTACTGTACTGTATTGGTTTGGTGTAGTTGGTGGTATAGTACTGTATTGGTTTGGTGTAGTTGGTGGTATAGTACTGTACTGTATTGGTTTGGTGTAGTTGGTGGTATAGTACTGTATTGGTTTGGTGTAGTTGGTGGTATAGTACTGTATTGGTTTGGTGTAGTTGGTGGTATAGTACTGTACTGTATTGGTTTGGTGTAGTTGGTGGTATAGTACTGTATTGGTTTGGTGTAGTTGGTGGTATAGTACTGTACTGTATTGGTTTGGTGTAGTTGGTAGTATAGTACTGTACTGGTTTGGTGTAGTTGGTGGTATAGTACTGTATTGGTTTGGTGTAGTTGGTGGTATAGTACTGTATTGGTTTGGTGTAGTTGGTGGTATAGTACTGTACTGTATTGGTTTGGTGTAGTTGGTGGTATAGTACTGTACTGTATTGGTTTGGTGTAGTTGGTGGTATAGTACTGTATTGGTTTGGTGTAGTTGGTGGTATAGTACTGTACTTGTTTGGTGTAGTTGGTGGTATAGTACTGTACTGTATTGGTTTGGTGTAGTTGGTGGTATTGTACTGTATTGGTTTGGTGTAGTTGGTGGTATAGTACTGTATTGGTTTGGTGTAGTTGGTGGTATAGTACTGTACTGTATTGGTTTGGTGTAGTTGGTGGTATAGTACTGTACTGTATTGGTTTGGTGTAGTTGGTGGTATTGTACTGTATTGGTTTGGTGTAGTTGGTGGTATAGTACTGTATTGGTTTGGTGTAGTTGGTGGTATAGACTGTACTGTATTGGTTTGGTGTAGTTGGTGGTATAGTACTGTACTGTATTGGTTTGGTGTAGTTGGTGGTATAGCTGTACTGTATTGGTTTGGTGTAGTTGGTGGTATAGTACTGTACTGTATTGGTTTGGTGTAGTTGGTGGTATTGTACTGTATTGGTTTGGTGTAGTTGGTGGTATAGTACTGTACTGTATTGGTTTGGTGTAGTTGGTGGTATTGTACTGTATTGGTTTGGTGTAGTTGGTGGTATAGTACTGTACTGTATTGGTTTGGTGTAGTTGGTGGTATTGTACTGTATTGGTTTGGTGTAGTTGGTGGTATAGTACTGTACTGTATTGGTTTGGTGTAGTTGGTGGTATAGTACTGTATTGGTTTGGTGTAGTTGGTGGTATAGTACTGTACTGTATTGGTTTGGTGTAGTTGGTGGTATAGTACTGTACTGTATTGGTTTGGTGTAGTTGGTGGTATAGTACTGTATTGGTTTGGTGTAGTTGGTGGTATAGTACTGTACTGTATTGGTTTGGTGTAGTTGGTGGTATAGTACTGTACTGTATTGGTTTGGTGTAGTTGGTGGTATAGTGTACTGTATTGGTTTGGTGTAGTTGGTGGTATAGTACTGTATTGGTTTGGTGTAGTTGGTGGTATAGTACTGTATTGGTTTGGTGTAGTTGGTGGTATAGTACTGTACTGTATTGGTTTGGTGTAGTTGGTGGTATAGTACTGTATTGGTTTGGTGTAGTTGGTGGTATAGTACTGTATTGGTTTGGTGTAGTTGGTGGTATAGTACTGTACTGTATTGGTTTGGTGTAGTTGGTGGTATTGTACTGTATTGGTTTGGTGTAGTTGGTGGTATAGTACTGTACTGTATTGGTTTGGTGTAGTTGGTGGTATTGTACTGTATTGGTTTGGTGTAGTTGGTGGTATTGTACTGTATTGGTTTGGTGTAGTTGGTGGTATAGTACTGTATTGGTTTGGTGTAGTTGGTGGTATTGTACTGTATTGGTTTGGTGTAGTTGGTGGTATTGTACTGTATTGGTTTGGTGTAGTTGGTGGTATAGTACTGTATTGGTTTGGTGTAGTTGGTGGTATAGTACTGTACTGTATTGGTTTGGTGTAGTTGGTGGTATTGTACTGTATTGGTTTGGTGTAGTTGGTGGTATAGTACTGTATTGGTTTGGTGTAGTTGGTGGTATAGTACTGTATTGGTTTGGTGTAGTTGGTGGTATTGTACTGTACTGGTTTGGTGTAGTTGGTGGTATTGTACTGTATTGGTTTGGTGTAGTTGGTGGTATAGTACTGTATTGGTTTGGTGTAGTTGGTGGTATAGTACTGTACTGTATTGGTTTGGTGTAGTTGGTGGTATAGTACTGTATTGGTTTGGTGTAGTTGGTGGTATAGTACTGTACTGTATTGGTTTGGTGTAGTTGGTGGTATAGTACTGTACTGGTTTGGTGTAGTTGGTGGTATAGTACTGTATTGGTTTGGTGTAGTTGGTGGTATAGTACTGTATTGGTTTGGTGTAGTTGGTGGTATAGTACTGTACTGGTTTGGTGTAGTTGGTGGTATAGTACTGTACTGTATTGGTTTGGTGTAGTTGGTGGTATATGTACTGTATTGGTTTGGTGTAGTTGGTGGTATAGTACTGTATTGGTTTGGTGTAGTTGGTGGTATAGTACTGTACTGTATTGGTTTGGTGTAGTTGGTGGTATTGTACTGTATTGGTTTGGTGTAGTTGGTGGTATAGTACTGTATTGGTTTGGTGTAGTTGGTGGTATAGTACTGTACTGTATTGGTTTGGTGTAGTTGGTGGTATAGTACTGTACTGTATTGGTTTGGTGTAGTTGGTGGTATAGTACTGTACTGTATTGGTTTGGTGTAGTTGGTGGTATAGTACTGTATTGGTTTGGTGTAGTTGGTGGTATAGTACTGTACTGTATTGGTTTGGTGTAGTTGGTGGTATAGTACTGTACTGTATTGGTTTGGTGTAGTTGGTGGTATAGTACTGTACTGTATTGGTTTGGTGTAGTTGGTGGTATAGTACTGTACTGTATTGGTTTGGTGTAGTTGGTGGTATAGTACTGTACTGTATTGGTTTGGTGTAGTTGGTGGTATAGTACTGTACTGTATTGGTTTGGTGTAGTTGGTGGTATTGTACTGTATTGGTTTGGTGTAGTTGGTGGTATAGTACTGTACTGTATTGGTTTGGTGTAGTTGGTGGTATTGTACTGTATTGGTTTGGTGTAGTTGGTGGTATAGTACTGTACTGTATTGGTTTGGTGTAGTTGGTGGTATTGTACTGTATTGGTTTGGTGTAGTTGGTGGTATAGTACTGTACTGTATTGGTTTGGTGTAGTTGGTGGTATTGTACTGTATTGGTTTGGTGTAGTTGGTGGTATAGTACTGTACTGTATTGGTTTGGTGTAGTTGGTGGTATAGTACTGTATTGGTTTGGTGTAGTTGGTGGTATAGTACTGTACTGTATTGGTTTGGTGTAGTTGGTGGTATTGTACTGTACTGGTTTGGTGTAGTTGGTGGTATAGTACTGTACTGTATTGGTTTGGTGTAGTTGGTGGTATAGTACTGTACTGTATTGGTTTGGTGTAGTTGGTGGTATAGTACTGTATTGGTTTGGTGTAGTTGGTGGTATAGTACTGTACTGTATTGGTTTGGTGTAGTTGGTGGTATAGATGTACTGTATTGGTTTGGTGTAGTTGGTGGTATAGTACTGTACTGTATTGGTTTGGTGTAGTTGGTGGTATAGTACTGTATTGGTTTGGTGTAGTTGGTGGTATTGTACTGTATTGGTTTGGTGTAGTTGGTGGTATAGTACTGTATTTGGTTTGGTGTAGTTGGTGGTATAGTACTGTACTGTATTGGTTTGGTGTAGTTGGTGGTATAGTACTGTACTGTATTGGTTTGGTGTAGTTGGTGGTATTGTACTGTATTGGTTTGGTGTAGTTGGTGGTATAGTACTGTACTGTATTGGTTTGGTGTAGTTGGTGGTATTGTACTGTATTGGTTTGGTGTAGTTGGTGGTATAGTACTGTACTGTATTGGTTTGGTGTAGTTGGTGGTATTGTACTGTATTGGTTTGGTGTAGTTGGTGGTATAGTACTGTACTGTATTGGTTTGGTGTAGTTGGTGGTATAGTACTGTATTGGTTTGGTGTAGTTGGTGGTATAGTACTGTACTGTATTGGTTTGGTGTAGTTGGTGGTATAGTACTGTACTGTATTGGTTTGGTGTAGTTGGTGGTATAGTACTGTATTGGTTTGGTGTAGTTGGTGGTATAGTACTGTATTGGTTTGGTGTAGTTGGTGGTATAGTACTGTACTGTATTGGTTTGGTGTAGTTGGTGGTATAGTACTGTACTGGTTTGGTGTAGTTGGTGGTATAGTACTGTACTGTATTGGTTTGGTGTAGTTGGTGGTATAGTACTGTACTGTATTGGTTTGGTGTAGTTGGTGGTATAGTACTGTACTGTATTGGTTTGGTGTAGTTGGTGGTATAGTACTGTATTGGTTTGGTGTAGTTGGTGGTATAGTACTGCTGTATTGGTTTGGTGTAGTTGGTGGTATAGTACTGTACTGTATTGGTTTGGTGTAGTTGGTAGTATAGTACTGTATTGGTTTGGTGTAGTTGGTGGTATAGTACTGTACTGTATTGGTTTGGTGTAGTTGGTGGTATTGTACTGTATTGGTTTGGTGTAGTTGGTGGTATAACTGTACTGTATTGGTTTGGTGTAGTTGGTGGTATAGTACTGTATTGGTTTGGTGTAGTTGGTGGTATAGTACAGTACTGTATTGGTTTGGTGTAGTTGGTGGTATTGTACTGTATTGGTTTGGTGTAGTTGGTGGTATAGCGTACTGTATTGGTTTGGTGTAGTTGGTGGTATTGTACTGTATTGGTTTGGTGTAGTTGGTGGTATTGTACTGTATTGGTTTGGTGTAGTTGGTGGTATTGTACTGTATTGGTTTGGTGTAGTTGGTGGTATAGTACTGTATTGGTTTGGTGTAGTTGGTGGTATAGTACTGTAATTGGGTTTGGTGTAGTTGGTGGTATTGTACTGTATTGGTTTGGTGTAGTTGGTGGTATAGTACTGTATTGGTTTGGTGTAGTTGGTGGTATAGTACTGTACTGTATTGGTTTGGTGTAGTTGGTGGTATAGACTGTACTGTATTGGTTTGGTGTAGTTGGTGGTATAGACTGTACTGTATTGGTTTGGTGTAGTTGGTGGTATAGTACTGTACTGGTTTGGTGTAGTTGGTGGTATAGTACTGTATTGGTTTGGTGTAGTTGGTGGTATAGTACTGTATTGGTTTGGTGTAGTTGGTGGTATAGTACTGTACTGGTTTGGTGTAGTTGGTGGTATAGTACTGTACTGTATTGGTTTGGTGTAGTTGGTGGTATAGTACTGTATTGGTTTGGTGTAGTTGGTAGTATAGTACTGTACTGTATTGGTTTGGTGTAGTTGGTGGTATAGTACTGTACTGTATTGGTTTGGTGTAGTTGGTGGTATTGTACTGTATTGGTTTGGTGTAGTTGGTGGTATAGTACACTGTATTGGTTTGGTGTAGTTGGTGGTATAGTACTGTACTGTATTGGTTTGGTGTAGTTGGTGGTATAGTACTGTACTGTATTGGTTTGGTGTAGTTGGTGGTATTGTACTGTATTGGTTTGGTGTAGTTGGTGGTATTGTACTGTATTGGTTTGGTGTAGTTGGTGGTATAGTACTGTACTGTATTGGTTTGGTGTAGTTGGTGGTATTGTACTGTATTGGTTTGGTGTAGTTGGTGGTATAGTACTGTACTGTATTGGTTTGGTGTAGTTGGTGGTATAGTACTGTACTGTATTGGTTTGGTGTAGTTGGTGGTATAGTACTGTATTGGTTTGGTGTAGTTGGTGGTATATCTGTACTGTATTGGTTTGGTGTAGTTGGTGGTATAGTACTGTATTGGTTTGGTGTAGTTGGTGGTATAGTACTGTACTGTATTGGTTTGGTGTAGTTGGTGGTATAGTACTGTACTGTATTGGTTTGGTGTAGTTGGTGGTATAGTACTGTATTGGTTTGGTGTAGTTGGTGGTATAGTACTGTACTGTATTGGTTTGGTGTAGTTGGTGGTATTGTACTGTATTGGTTTGGTGTAGTTGGTGGTATAGTACTGTATTGGTTTGGTGTAGTTGGTGGTATAGTACTGTATTGGTTTGGTGTAGTTGGTGGTATAGTGCTGTATTGGTTTGGTGTAGTTGGTGGTATAGTACTGTATTGGTTTGGTGTAGTTGGTGGTATTGTACTGTATTGGTTTGGTGTAGTTGGTGGTATAGTACTGTATTGGTTTGGTGTAGTTGGTGGTATAGTACTGTACTGTATTGGTTTGGTGTAGTTGGTGGTATACTGTACTGTATTGGTTTGGTGTAGTTGGTGGTATAGTACTGTATTGGTTTGGTGTAGTTGGTGGTATAGTACTGTACTGTATTGGTTTGGTGAAGTTGGTGGTATTGTACTGTATTGGTTTGGTGTAGTTGGTGGTATAGTACTGTACTGTATTGGTTTGGTGTAGTTGGTGGTATAGTACTGTACTGGTTTGGTGTAGTTGGTGGTATAGTACTGTACTGGTTTGGTGTAGTTGGTGGTATAGTACTGTATTGGTTTGGTGTAGTTGGTGGTATAGTACTGTATTGGTTTGGTGTAGTTGGTGGTATAGTACTGTACTGTATTGGTTTGGTGTAGTTGGTGGTATAGTACTGTATTGGTTTGGTGTAGTTGGTGGTATAGTACTGTACTGTATTGGTTTGGTGTAGTTGGTGGTATAGTACTGTACTGTATTGGTTTGGTGTAGTTGGTGGTATAGTACTGTACTGGTTTGGTGTAGTTGGTGGTATAGTACTGTATTGGTTTGGTGTAGTTGGTGGTATAGTACTGTACTGTATTGGTTTGGTGTAGTTGGTGGTATAGTACTGTACTGTATTGGTTTGGTGTAGTTGGTGGTATTGTACTGTATTGGTTTGGTGTAGTTGGTGGTATAGTACTGTATTGGTTTGGTGTAGTTGGTGGTATAGTACTGTACTGTATTGGTTTGGTGTAGTTGGTGGTATAGTACTGTACTGTATTGGTTTGGTGTAGTTGGTGGTATAGATGTACTGTATTGGTTTGGTGTAGTTGGTGGTATAGTACTGTACTGTATTGGTTTGGTGTAGTTGGTGGTATAGTACTGTACTGTATTGGTTTGGTGTAGTTGGTGGTATAGTACTGTACTGTATTGGTTTGGTGTAGTTGGTGGTATAGTACTGTACTGTATTGGTTTGGTGTAGTTGGTGGTATTGTACTGTATTGGTTTGGTGTAGTTGGTGGTATAGTACTGTACTGTATTGGTTTGGTGTAGTTGGTGGTATTGTACTGTATTGGTTTGGTGTAGTTGGTGGTATAGTACTGTACTGTATTGGTTTGGTGTAGTTGGTGGTATTGTACTGTATTGGTTTGGTGTAGTTGGTGGTATAGTACTGTACTGTATTGGTTTGGTGTAGTTGGTGGTATTGTACTGTATTGGTTTGGTGTAGTTGGTGGTATAGTACTGTACTGTATTGGTTTGGTGTAGTTGGTGGTATAGTACTGTACTGGTTTGGTGTAGTTGGTGGTATAGTACTGTACTGTATTGGTTTGGTGTAGTTGGTGGTATAGTACTGTACTGTTTGGTTTGGTGTAGTTGGTGGTATAGTACTGTATTGGTTTGGTGTAGTTGGTGGTATTGTACTGTATTGGTTTGGTGTAGTTGGTGGTATAGTACGTACTGTATTGGTTTGGTGTAGTTGGTGGTATAGTACTGTACTGTATTGGTTTGGTGTAGTTGGTGGTATTGTACTGTATTGGTTTGGTGTAGTTGGTGGTATAGTACTGTATTGGTTTGGTGTAGTTGGTGGTATAGTACTGTACTGTATTGGTTTGGTGTAGTTGGTGGTATTGTACTGTATTGGTTTGGTGTAGTTGGTGGTATAGTACTGTATTGGTTTGGTGTAGTTGGTGGTATTGTACTGTATTGGTTTGGTGTAGTTGGTGGTATTGTACTGTATTGGTTTGGTGTAGTTGGTGGTATTGTACTGTATTGGTTTGGTGTAGTTGGTGGTATAGTACTGTATTGGTTTGGTGTAGTTGGTGGTATTGTACTGTACTGTATTGGTTTGGTGTAGTTGGTGGTATTGTACTGTATTGGTTTGGTGTAGTTGGTGGTATAGTACTGTATTGGTTTGGTGTAGTTGGTGGTATAGTACTGTACTGTATTGGTTTGGTGTAGTTGGTGGTATAGTACTGTACTGTATTGGTTTGGTGTAGTTGGTAGTATAGTACTGTACTGTATTGGTTTGGTGTAGTTGGTAGTATAGTACTGTACTGGTTTGGTGTAGTTGGTGGTATAGTACTGTATTGGTTTGGTGTAGTTGGTGGTATAGTACTGTATTGGTTTGGTGTAGTTGGTGGTATAGTACTGTACTGGTTTGGTGTAGTTGGTGGTATAGTACTGTACTGTATTGGTTTGGTGTAGTTGGTGGTATAGTACTGTACTGGTTTGGTGTAGTTGGTGGTATAGTACTGTACTTGTTTGGTGTAGTTGGTGGTATAGTACTGTACTGTATTGGTTTGGTGTAGTTGGTGGTATTGTACTGTATTGGTTTGGTGTAGTTGGTGGTATAGTACTGTATTGGTTTGGTGTAGTTGGTGGTATAGTACTGTACTGTATTGGTTTGGTGTAGTTGGTGGTATAGTACTGTACTGTATTGGTTTGGTGTAGTTGGTGGTATTGTACTGTATTGGTTTGGTGTAGTTGGTGGTATAGTACTGTATTGGTTTGGTGTAGTTGGTGGTATAGTACTGTACTGGTTTGGTGTAGTTGGTGGTATAGTACTGTACTGTATTGGTTTGGTGTAGTTGGTGGTATAGTACTGTACTGTATTGGTTTGGTGTAGTTGGTGGTATAGCGTACTGTATTGGTTTGGTGTAGTTGGTGGTATAGTACTGTACTGTATTGGTTTGGTGTAGTTGGTGGTATAGTACTGTATTGGTTTGGTGTAGTTGGTGGTATAGTACTGTACTGTATTGGTTTGGTGTAGTTGGTGGTATTGTACTGTATTGGTTTGGTGTAGTTGGTGGTATAGTACTGTACTGTATTGGTTTGGTGTAGTTGGTGGTATTGTACTGTATTGGTTTGGTGTAGTTGGTGGTATAGTACTGTACTGTATTGGTTTGGTGTAGTTGGTGGTATTGTACTGTATTGGTTTGGTGTAGTTGGTGGTATAGTACTGTACTGTATTGGTTTGGTGTAGTTGGTGGTATTGTACTGTATTGGTTTGGTGTAGTTGGTGGTATAGTACTGTACTGTATTGGTTTGGTGTAGTTGGTGGTATAGTACTGTATTGGTTTGGTGTAGTTGGTGGTATAGTACTGTACTGTATTGGTTTGGTGTAGTTGGTGGTATAGTACTGTACTGGTTTGGTGTAGTTGGTGGTATTGTACTGTATTGGTTTGGTGTAGTTGGTGGTATTGTACTGTATTGGTTTGGTGTAGTTGGTGGTATAGTACTGTACTGTATTGGTTTGGTGTAGTTGGTGGTATAGTACTGTATTGGTTTGGTGTAGTTGGTGGTATAGTTGTACTGTATTGGTTTGGTGTAGTTGGTGGTATAGTACTGTACTGTATTGGTTTGGTGTAGTTGGTGGTATAGTACTGTATTGGTTTGGTGTAGTTGGTGGTATAGTACTGTACTGTATTGGTTTGGTGTAGTTGGTGGTATAGTACTGTACTGTATTGGTTTGGTGTAGTTGGTGGTATAGTACTGTACTGGTTTGGTGTAGTTGGTGGTATAGTACTGTACTGTATTGGTTTGGTGTAGTTGGTGGTATAGTACTGTACTGGTTTGGTGTAGTTGGTGGTATAGTACTGTACTGTATTGGTTTGGTGTAGTTGGTGGTATAGTACTGTACTGTATTGGTTTGGTGTAGTTGGTGGTATAGTACTGTACTGTATTGGTTTGGTGTAGTTGGTGGTATAGTACTGTACTGTATTGGTTTGGTGTAGTTGGTGGTATAGTACTGTATTGGTTTGGTGTAGTTGGTGGTATAGTACTGTACTGTATTGGTTTGGTGTAGTTGGTGGTATAGTACTGTACTGTATTGGTTTGGTGTAGTTGGTGGTATAGTACTGTACTGTATTGGTTTGGTGTAGTTGGTGGTACTGTACTGTATTGGTTTGGTGTAGTTGGTGGTATAGTACTGTATTGGTTTGGTGTAGTTGGTGGTATAGTACTGTACTGTATTGGTTTGGTGTAGTTGGTGGTATTGTACTGTACTGGTTTGGTGTAGTTGGTGGTATAGTACTGTACTGTATTGGTTTGGTGTAGTTGGTGGTATAGTACTGTATTGGTTTGGTGTAGTTGGTGGTATAGTACTGTACTGTATTGGTTTGGTGTAGTTGGTGGTATTGTACTGTATTGGTTTGGTGTAGTTGGTGGTATAGTACTGTACTGTATTGGTTTGGTGTAGTTGGTGGTATCTGTACTGTATTGGTTTGGTGTAGTTGGTGGTATAGTACTGTACTGTATTGGTTTGGTGTAGTTGGTGGTATTGTACTGTATTGGTTTGGTGTAGTTGGTGGTATAGTACTGTACTGTATTGGTTTGGTGTAGTTGGTGGTATTGTACTGTATTGGTTTGGTGTAGTTGGTGGTACAGTACTGTATTGGTTTGGTGTAGTTGGTAGTATAGTACTGTACTGGTTTGGTGTAGTTGGTGGTATAGTACTGTACTTGTTTGGTGTAGTTGGTGGTATAGTACTGTACTGTATTGGTTTGGTGTAGTTGGTGGTATAGTACTGTATTGGTTTGGTGTAGTTGGTAGTATAGTACTGTACTGTATTGGTTTGGTGTAGTTGGTGGTATAGTACTGTATTGGTTTGGTGTAGTTGGTGGTATAGTACTGTACTGGTTTGGTGTAGTTGGTGGTATAGTACTGTACTGTATTGGTTTGGTGTAGTTGGTGGTATAGTACTGTACTGTATTGGTTTGGTGTAGTTGGTGGTATAGTACTGTATTGGTTTGGTGTAGTTGGTGGTATAGTACTGTACTGTATTGGTTTGGTGTAGTTGGTGGTATAGTACTGTACTGTATTGGTTTGGTGTAGTTGGTGGTATAGTACTGTACTGTATTGGTTTGGTGTAGTTGGTGGTATAGTACTGTATTGGTTTGGTGTAGTTGGTGGTATAGTACTGTACTGGTTTGGTGTAGTTGGTGGTATAGTACTGTATTGGTTTGGTGTAGTTGGTGGTATTGTACTGTATTGGTTTGGTGTAGTTGGTGGTATAGTACTGTACTGTATTGGTTTGGTGTAGTTGGTGGTATAGTACTGTATTGGTTTGGTGTAGTTGGTGGTATTGTACTGTATTGGTTTGGTGTAGTTGGTGGTATTGTACTGTATTGGTTTGGTGTAGTTGGTGGTATAGTACTGTACTGTATTGGTTTGGTGTAGTTGGTGGTATTGTACTGTATTGGTTTGGTGTAGTTGGTGGTACAGTACTGTATTGGTTTGGTGTAGTTGGTAGTATAGTACTGTACTGGTTTGGTGTAGTTGGTGGTATAGTACTGTACTTGTTTGGTGTAGTTGGTGGTATAGTACTGTACTGTATTGGTTTGGTGTAGTTGGTGGTATTGTACTGTATTGGTTTGGTGTAGTTGGTGGTATAGTACTGTACTGTATTGGTTTGGTGTAGTTGGTGGTATAGTACTGTACTGGTTTGGTGTAGTTGGTGGTATAGTACTGTACTGGTTTGGTGTAGTTGGTGGTATAGTACTGTATTGGTTTGGTGTAGTTGGTGGTATAGTACTGTACTGGTTTGGTGTAGTTGGTGGTATAGTACTGTACTGTATTGGTTTGGTGTAGTTGGTGGTATAGTACTGTACTGTATTGGTTTGGTGTAGTTGGTGGTATAGTACTGTACTGTATTGGTTTGGTGTAGTTGGTGGTATTGTACTGTATTGGTTTGGTGTAGTTGGTGGTATAGTACTGTATTGGTTTGGTGTAGTTGGTGGTATTGTACTGTATTGGTTTGGTGTAGTTGGTGGTATAGTACTGTACTGTATTGGTTTGGTGTAGTTGGTGGTATTGTACTGTATTGGTTTGGTGTAGTTGGTGGTATAGTACTGTATTGGTTTGGTGTAGTTGGTGGTATAGTACTGTACTGTATTGGTTTGGTGTAGTTGGTGGTATAGTATGTACTGTATTGGTTTGGTGTAGTTGGTGGTATAGACTGTACTGTATTGGTTTGGTGTAGTTGGTGGTATAGTACTGTACTGTATTGGTTTGGTGTAGTTGGTGGTATAGGTACTGTATTGGTTTGGTGTAGTTGGTGGTATAGTACTGTACTGTATTGGTTTAGTGTAGTTGGTGGTATAGTACTGTATTGGTTTGGTGTAGTTGGTGGTAGTACTGTACTGTATTGGTTTGGTGTAGTTGGTGGTATAGTACTGTACTGTATTGGTTTGGTGTAGTTGGTGGTATTGTACTGTATTGGTTTGGTGTAGTTGGTGGTATAGTATGTACTGTATTGGTTTGGTGTAGTTGGTGGTATTGTACTGTATTGGTTTGGTGTAGTTGGTGGTATAGTACTGTACTGTATTGGTTTGGTGTAGTTGGTGGTATTGTACTGTATTGGTTTGGTGTAGTTGGTGGTATAGTACTGTACTGTATTGGTTTGGTGTAGTTGGTGGTATAGTACTGTACTGGTTTGGTGTAGTTGGTGGTATAGTACTGTACTGTATTGGTTTGGTGTAGTTGGTGGTATAGTACTGTACTGTATTGGTTTGGTGTAGTTGGTGGTATATACTGTACTGTATTGGTTTGGTGTAGTTGGTGGTATTGTACTGTATTGGTTTGGTGTAGTTGGTGGTATAGTACTGTACTGTATTGGTTTGGTGTAGTTGGTGGTATAGTACTGTACTGTATTGGTTTGGTGTAGTTGGTGGTATAGTACTGTATTGGTTTGGTGTAGTTGGTGGTATAGTACTGTATTGGTTTGGTGTAGTTGGTGGTATAGTACTGTACTGTATTGGTTTGGTGTAGTTGGTGGTATTGTACTGTATTGGTTTGGTGTAGTTGGTGGTATAGTACTGTATTGGTTTGGTGTAGTTGGTGGTATAGTACTGTACTGTATTGGTTTGGTGTAGTTGGTGGTATAGTACTGTACTGTATTGGTTTGGTGTAGTTGGTGGTATTGTACTGTATTGGTTTGGTGTAGTTGGTGGTATAGTACTGTATTGGTTTGGTGTAGTTGGTGGTATAGTACTGTATTGGTTTGGTGTAGTTGGTGGTATAGTACTGTACTGTATTGGTTTGGTGTAGTTGGTGGTATAGTACTGTACTGTATTGGTTTGGTGTAGTTGGTGGTATAGTACTGTACTGTATTGGTTTGGTGTAGTTGGTGGTATTGTACTGTATTGGTTTGGTGTAGTTGGTGGTATATGTACTGTATTGGTTTGGTGTAGTTGGTGGTATAGTACTGTACTGTATTGGTTTGGTGTAGTTGGTGGTATAGTACTGTATTGGTTTGGTGTAGTTGGTGGTATAGTACTGTACTGTATTGGTTTGGTGTAGTATAGTACTGTATTGGTTTGGTGTAGTTGGTGGTATAGTACTGTACTGTATTGGTTTGGTGTAGTTGGTGGTATAGTACTGTACTTGTTTGGTGTAGTTGGTGGTATAGTACTGTACTGTATTGGTTTGGTGTAGTTGGTGGTATAGTACTGTACTGTATTGGTTTGGTGTAGTTGGTGGTATAGTACTGTACTGTATTGGTTTGGTGTAGTTGGTGGTATAGTACTGTACTGTATTGGTTTGGTGTAGTTGGTAGTATAGTACTGTATTGGTTTGGTGTAGTTGGTGGTATAGTACTGTACTGTATTGGTTTGGTGTAGTTGGTGGTATTGTACTGTATTGGTTTGGTGTAGTTGGTGGTATAGTACTGTACTGTTTTGGTTTGGTGTAGTTGGTGGTATTGTACTGTATTGGTTTGGTGTAGTTGGTGGTATAGTACTGTACTGTATTGGTTTGGTGAAGTTGGTGGTATTGTACTGTATTGGTTTGGTGTAGTTGGTGGTATAGTACTGTACTGTATTGGTTTGGTGTAGTTGGTGGTATAGTACTGTACTGGTTTGGTTTGGTGTAGTTGGTGGTATAGTACTTTACTGTATTGGTTTGGTGTAGTTGGTGGTATAGTGCTGTATTGGTTTGGTGTAGTTGGTGGTATAGTGCTGTATTGGTTTGGTGTAGTTGGTGGTATAGTACTGTATTGGTTTGGTGTAGTTGGTGGTATAGTACTGTACTGTATTGGTTTGGTGTAGTTGGTAGTATAGTACTGTACTGTATTGGTTTGGTGTAGTTGGTAGTATAGTACTGTACTGGTTTGGTGTAGTTGGTGGTATAGTACTGTATTGGTTTGGTGTAGTTGGTAGTATAGTACTGTACTGGTTTGGTGTAGTTGGTGGTATAGTACTGTATTGGTTTGGTGTAGTTGGTAGTATAGTACTGTACTGGTTTGGTGTTGCTGGTGGTATAGTACTGTACTTGTTTGGTGTAGTTGGTGGTATAGTACTGTACTGTATTGGTTTGGTGTAGTTGGTGGTATAGTACTGTACTGTATTGGTTTGGTGTAGTTGGTGGTATTGTACTGTATTGGTTTGGTGTAGTTGGTGGTATAGTACTGTATTGGTTTGGTGTAGTTGGTGGTATTGTACTGTATTGGTTTGGTGTAGTTGGTGGTATTGTACTGTATTGGTTTGGTGTAGTTGGTGGTATTGTACTGTATTGGTTTGGTGTAGTTGGTGGTATAGTACTGTATTGGTTTGGTGTAGTTGGTGGTATAGTACTGTATTGGTTTGGTGTAGTTGGTGGTATTGTACTGTATTGGTTTGGTGTAGTTGGTGGTATAGTACTGTATTGGTTTGGTGTAGTTGGTGGTATAGTACTGTACTGTATTGGTTTGGTGTAGTTGGTGGTATATGTACTGTATTGGTTTGGTGTAGTTGGTGGTATATGTACTGTATTGGTTTGGTGTAGTTGGTGGTATAGTACTGTACTGGTTTGGTGTAGTTGGTGGTATAGTACTGTACTGTATTGGTTTGGTGTAGTTGGTGGTATAGTACTGTATTGGTTTGGTGTAGTTGGTGGTATAGTACTGTACTGGTTTGGTGTAGTTGGTGGTATAGTACTGTACTGTATTGGTTTGGTGTAGTTGGTGGTATAGTACTGTACTGGTTTGGTGTAGTTGGTGGTATAGTACTGTACTTGGTTTGGTGTAGTTGGTGGTATAGTACTGTACTGTATTGGTTTGGTGTAGTTGGTGGTATAGTACTGTATTGGTTTGGTGTAGTTGGTGGTATAGTACTGTATTGGTTTGGTGTAGTTGGTGGTATAGTACTGTACTGTATTGGTTTGGTGTAGTTGGTGGTATAGTACTGTACTGTATTGGTTTGGTGTAGTTGGTGGTATAGTATGTACTGTATTGGTTTGGTGTAGTTGGTGGTATAGTACTGTATTGGTTTGGTGTAGTTGGTGGTATAGTACTGTACTGTATTGGTTTGGTGTAGTTGGTGGTATAGTACTGTACTGTATTGGTTTGGTGTAGTTGGTGGTATAGTACTGTACTGTATTGGTTTGGTGTAGTTGGTGGTATAGTACTGTTATTGGTTTGGTGTAGTTGGTGGTATAGTACTGTACTGTATTGGTTTGGTGTAGTTGGTGGTATTGTACTGTATTGGTTTGGTGTAGTTGGTGGTATAGTGTACTGTATTGGTTTGGTGTAGTTGGTGGTATAGTACTGTATTGGTTTGGTGTAGTTGGTGGTATAGTACTGTACTGTATTGGTTTGGTGTAGTTGGTGGTATAGGTACTGTATTGGTTTGGTGTAGTTGGTGGTATATGTACTGTACTGGTTTGGTGTAGTTGGTGGTATAGTACTGTACTGGTTTGGTGTAGTTGGTGGTATAGACTGTACTGTATTGGTTTGGTGTAGTTGGTGGTATAGTACTGTATTGGTTTGGTGTAGTTGGTGGTATAGTACTGTACTGTATTGGTTTGGTGTAGTTGGTGGTATAGTACTGTACTGTATTGGTTTGGTGTAGTTGGTGGTATAGTGTACTGTATTGGTTTGGTGTAGTTGGTGGTATAGTACTGTACTGTATTGGTTTGGTGTAGTTGGTGGTATAGTACTGTACTGTATTGGTTTGGTGTAGTTGGTGGTATAGTACTGTACTGTATTGGTTTGGTGTAGTTGGTGGTATAGTCTGTACTGTATTGGTTTGGTGTAGTTGGTGGTATAGTACTGTACTGTATTGGTTTGGTGTAGTTGGTGGTATGCTGTACTGTATTGGTTTGGTGTAGTTGGTGGTATAGTACTGTACTGTATTGGTTTGGTGTAGTTGGTGGTATAACTGTACTGTATTGGTTTGGTGTAGTTGGTGGTATAGTACTGTACTGTATTGGTTTGGTGTAGTTGGTGGTATAGTACTGTACTTGTTTGGTGTAGTTGGTGGTATAGTACTGTACTGTATTGGTTTGGTGTAGTTGGTGGTATAGTACTGTACTCTATTGGTTTGGTGTAGTTGGTGGTATAGTACTGTACTGTATTGGTTTGGTGTAGTTGGTGGTATAGTACGTACTGTATTGGTTTGGTGTAGTTGGTGGTATAGTACTGTACTGTTTGGTTTGGTGTAGTTGGTGGTATAGTACTGTACTGTTTGGTTTGGTGTAGTTGGTGGTATTGTACTGTATTGGTTTGGTGTAGTTGGTGGTATAGTACTGTACTGTATTGGTTTGGTGTAGTTGGTGGTATTGTACTGTATTGGTTTGGTGTAGTTGGTGGTATAGTACTGTACTGTATTGGTTTGGTGTAGTTGGTGGTATAGAGTACTGTATTGGTTTGGTGTAGTTGGTGGTATAGTACTGTACTGTATTGGTTTGGTGTAGTTGGTGGTATATGTACTGTATTGGTTTGGTGTAGTTGGTGGTATAGTACTGTACTGTATTGGTTTGGTGTAGTTGGTGGTATAGTCTGTACTGTATTGGTTTGGTGTAGTTGGTGGTATAGTACTGTACTGGTTTGGTGTAGTTGGTGGTTAGTACTGTACTGTATTGGTTTGGTGTAGTTGGTGGTATAGTACTGTACTGTATTGGTTTGGTGTAGTTGGTGGTATAGTACTGTACTGTATTGGTTTGGTGTAGTTGGTGGTATTGTACTGTATTGGTTTGGTGTAGTTGGTGGTATTGTACTGTATTGGTTTGGTGTAGTTGGTGGTATAGTACTGTACTGTATTGGTTTGGTGTAGTTGGTGGTATTGTACTGTATTGGTTTGGTGTAGTTGGTGGTATTGTACTGTATTGGTTTGGTGTAGTTGGTGGTATAGTACTGTATTGGTTTGGTGTAGTTGGTGGTATTGTACTGTATTGGTTTGGTGTAGTTGGTGGTATAGTACTGTATTGGTTTGGTGTAGTTGGTGGTATCTGTACTGTATTGGTTTGGTGTAGTTGGTGGTATATGTACTGTATTGGTTTGGTGTAGTTGGTGGTATTGTACTGTATTGGTTTGGTGTAGTTGGTGGTATTGTACTGTATTGGTTTGGTGTAGTTGGTGGTATTGTACTGTATTGGTTTGGTGTAGTTGGTGGTATAGTACTGTATTGGTTTGGTGTAGTTGGTGGTATTGTACTGTATTGGTTTGGGGTGTAGTTGGTGGTATATACTGTACTGTATTGGTTTGGTGTAGTTGGTGGTATATGTACTGTATTGGTTTGGTGTAGTTGGTGGTATAGTACTGTACTGTATTGGTTTGGTGTAGTTGGTGGTATTGTACTGTATTGGTTTGGTGTAGTTGGTGGTATAGTACTGTACTGTATTGGTTTGGTGTAGTTGGTGGTATAGTACTGTACTGGTTTGTGTAGTTGGTGGTATAGTACTGTATTGGTTTGGTGTAGTTGGTGGTATAGTACTGTATTGGTTTGGTGTAGTTGGTGGTATAGTACTGTACTGGTTTGGTGTAGTTGGTGGTATAGTACTGTACTGTATTGGTTTGGTGTAGTTGGTGGTATAGTACTGTACTGGTTTGGTGTAGTTGGTGGTATAGTACTGTACTTGGTTTGGTGTAGTTGGTGGTATAGTACTGTACTGTATTGGTTTGGTGTAGTTGGTGGTATTAGTACTGTATTGGTTTGGTGTAGTTGGTGGTATAGTACTGTATTGGTTTGGTGTAGTTGGTGGTATAGTACTGTACTGTATTGGTTTGGTGTAGTTGGTGGTATAGTACTGTACTGTATTGGTTTGGTGTAGTTGGTGGTATAGTACTGTATTGGTTTGGTGTAGTTGGTGGTATAGTACTGTATTGGTTTGGTGTAGTTGGTGGTATAGTTGTACTGTATTGGTTTGGTGTAGTTGGTGGTATAGTACTGTACTGTTTGGTTTGGTGTAGTTGGTGGTATAGTACTGTACTGTATTGGTTTGGTGTAGTTGGTGGTATAGTACTGTACTGTATTGGTTTGGTGTAGTTGGTGGTATAGTACTGTACTGTATTGGTTTGGTGTAGTTGGTGGTATAGTACTGTACTGTATTGGTTTGGTGTAGTTGGTGGTATAGTACTGTACTGGTTTGGTGTAGTTGGTGGTATAGTACTGTACTGGTTTGGTGTAGTTGGTGGTATAGTACTGTATTGGTTTGGTGTAGTTGGTAGTATAGTACTGTACTGGTTTGGTGTAGTTGGTGGTATTGTACTGTATTGGTTTGGTGTAGTTGGTGGTATTGTACTGTATTGGTTTGGTGTAGTTGGTGGTATAGTACTGTATTGGTTTGGTGTAGTTGGTGGTATAGTACTGTACTGTGGTTTGGTGTAGTTGGTGGTATAGTACTGTATTGGTTTGGTGTAGTTGGTGGTATAGCGTACTGTATTGGTTTGGTGTAGTTGGTGGTATAGTACTGTATTGGTTTGGTGTAGTTGGTGGTATAGTACTGTACTGTATTGGTTTGGTGTAGTGGTGGTGTAGTTGGTGGTATAGTACTGTATTGGTTTGGTGTAGTTGGTGGTATATACTGTACTGTATTGGTTTGGTGTAGTTGGTGGTATAGTACTGTATTGGTTTGGTGTAGTTGGTGGTATAGTACTGTACTGGTTTGGTGTAGTTGGTGGTATAGTACTGTACTGGTTTGGTGTAGTTGGTGGTATTGTACTGTACTGGTTTGGTGTAGTTGGTGGTATAGTACTGTACTGGTTTGGTGTAGTTGGTGGTATAGTACTGTACTGGTTTGGTGTAGTTGGTGGTATAGTACTGTACTGGTTTGGTGTAGTTGGTGGTATAGTACTGTACTGGTTTGGTGTAGAGACTGATTCTGTACAGTTGAACTTAATCCTGGGCTCTTTTACTGTAAGCAAAATAAATATCAAAAAAACGTTTTCAAGGGGAATCGACTACAGTCGAGGCAAGCGTAAAAATCATGTTAAGTTGTAATTTGAGTGGAACATACATTTAATATTCCTTTAATACCTGCATACTCTGTAAGAAACATCAATACAAAAAACGGATAGACGCAATGATGCAGGAGAGGAGATCTTAGGTCAGAGAAGAGGTCACCACCATCATACAGCAGACTCTCTTACCTCAGCGGTAGATGTCTGTTCTCACCACCATCACCTGTAAGGGGACGTGGTCTGACTGCTTGCTGCCTTCTTGCTGCCTGCTTGGCAAGCAGGCAGCAAGAAGGCAGCAAGCAGTCAGACCTGCTTGCTGACTGCTTGCTGACTGCCGCATGACAGTTGGCCGGTAATGAGAGGTGATGTGAGATTAGAAAGATTTGAAGAAAAAAAACAGTAATCTCAGATCAGATGGAGCGCAGCACACTTCAACAGGCCTGTCCCCTCACCGTAATGTACACACGCTCAAACACACACACACTGGTGGACAGCTCAGGGGTCAAACAGAGCGCTGAGGTGTACCGTACTGTTCAATGTCCTGGCTCTGTGTTTCAGGTTGAGAGGAAGGTTGAGAGGAAGGTAGGAAATGTACTGGCAGCACCACTAAGGCTAGGGAAGATAAACAGTTATGTCAGATCGAACGCTGTCCCTGTTCCCGGATGGCTGCGGTGAGGCGTCAAACCAAGAGTTAAAGTGGCACAGCACTGATGTCATGTCCAGACCAACAAGATCTCACGGTTTTTTACCAATTTCACTTCAGATTCTAATGTTCATCCACATTTCTCCAAACGTCAAATTTCAAAGTTGCTCCAAATGTCAAATTTCAAGGTGCTTTTGCCACCCTGGGTTGACTCCTGCTCAGCATCATTCAGTTCCATTTCTCCAAACATCAAGTTTAAAAGTTAAAGGGTTGGTAGCATAAACGTAACCGCGTGTAACATTTGGATTTGCATTAGTGTACGCATCAAAAGTCCCAATGCAAAGTTACACATCACTTTTCGTGTTATTACATAAAACCGATCAGAATTCCG